>NW_024427950.1:0-49216 GCF_017562075.2 Anopheles merus | reverse complement strand
CACACAGCTGTTGGGAGATTGAACAGTATACTTAAAAAAATTGCGGCGGGAAGGGGGTGGCCATGGGACCCCACGATCATCGGTCACAGGCCCAAAATTGTAGTCGCCATGGGGGGAGGGGAGGTGCAAATGGTTTTCTCCAGCCACTGAGCCCTAAAGACCATCTTTCCGGGGGCCCTTGTCGCTAATATTCTGTCCACTGTAGACATACGGCATACTACAGACTAGCGATCTTCGGCGACCGCCTAGTCCGTCTACGTTAGATCCGCCGCTGGTTCATGCCGGTGTTTTTTTGTTGTGGAGGTGCATCCATCCTCCGCTTGCAGCGTATGCATCGGGAAGGAGACAATGTGGCAGTATGCAAGTTACCCGCTGGATAGGAGTGGGGCCCGCGGCACCGCCATCATTCCGCACATCTGCATGCCCGTCGTGGGTTCTAACCGCGTATGAACCGTTCGCCGTAGCAAGAACTGGATATCCGGCTACGTGGTACTCAAGTCCTGAAAAGGCCGGCATGATCGCGTAGACTATTACGCCAATAATAATAATAATAAGAACAAGAAGAAGAACTTAGCATAGCAGCACCACACTCGAGGAAGTTTTTGATTTGACTTTGGTGCTGCCGGGGTCTACCGCTGTGGCGCGACAAATGCACGGAATTCACTCGACTAAAACATGAACCTACCGATCCGAACCCATTCCAAGGCAATGCCGGTCAATCGGCGTCATGATAACTTCTCCAAACCAACAAGCCGCCAGATTCTGGACGGGCAGGTGCAGCACCATATGCGCGAAAGAAATTTGCTACATTCACATGCACGTTTGCTTCGATCGTGTGCCTTTTAACACCCCCAACAGCAGAACCGATCATAAAGATCGTGGTTCAATCCGATAGTTGTTGTTGTCTCAGGTAGCGAAATCGAAAATGCATGGGGCTTTGTAGCCGCAGCGGATGAAAATGTACACATCAGAATCAAACAGTTTTTGGGTTTCCAAACGCACGCACACACAAAAACACACAAACACGTGCGCGCAAACTCACACAGACACATACACACACACACACACACACACACACACACACGCACGCACGCACGCACGCACGCACCCGCGAAAGCGCGAACGCAAGCACGCACCCACGAAAGAGCATTCCCTCCCCCCCACCAGACCCCCCCCTTCCCGCACGAGCGAGTACGGTACCTTATCGGAAGAAAGGCTGGTCAGCTATCATATAGCGCATCATCATCCAAAGCGCCGGGCGGGGTGGGAGATCGCGGCATGATAGAGTGAATGGTCATTTCCCCGCGCTGTGTGCGTGTTGGTGTGTGTGTGTCGAGACCCAAAACTCGAGACAGATTTCTGCACATTACAAAAAAATTATTGCCACTATACGCCGTGCTACATGATGCTTAGAAAAGTCATTGAAGCATCAAACATGTTCTAAAAAAAAATATTAGTTTAGTGTTAGACGTTCTCCTACGCTTGTTTTAAATAGGCTTCTTCACCCTCTATTGGCAGGGGCATCGAATGGTCTCATCAGCAGCGGCACGAAATAAAATAAACCATCAATACACCGATAACACTTTAAATCCCAATCCAGCTTCTCCCACAGCGCTCAAGGTCACACACAAATTAATAAATGCTATCACCCACCAATAACAATATACAACCGCTATGCACATATAAGTATCAACGCATACACCACACCACCCATCAGCTGGCGGCGGAAGGCACGGGTAGAAGCGCAAGTAAGGCAAGCCAGGGTGAGGGAGGGAGAGGAAGGAAGAAGCGGACGAAAAAATGGGCGCCATATTTTTTTTTTAATTTTTAGACCGTTTTTTTTTGCTCCGGCCGCCGCCCGAACTTGGCCCGAACTGCCCGAACTGCGCGACCCAGCGCAGGAATCGCTGAAGTCCAGCGCGTGAGACGAGCCAAAATCTGCGCTGGCCAGCGCAGATTTGGCCTGGTCTTCCGCGCTGGACTCAGCCCCGCTGCGCAAATTCGAGCAGTTTCCAGCGCAGAAAAGTACCAAAATCTGCGCTGGCCAGCGCAGATTTTGGCTCGTCTCACGCGCTGGACTTCAGCGATTCCTGCGCGGGTCGCGCAATTCGGGCAGTTCGGGCAGTTCAGTTCGAGGCGGCGGCGGAGCAAAAAAATAAAAACGGTCAAAAAATTAAAAAAAATAATGGCGCCCATTTTTTCGTCCGCTTCTTCATCCCTCTCCCTCCTTCACCCTGGCTTGCCTTACTTGAGCTTCAGCCCGTGCCTTCCGCCGCCAGTTGATTGGGTGTTGTGGTGTATGCGTGATACTTAATGTGCATTGCGGTTATGTATTGTTATTGGTGGGTGTTAGCATTTATTAATTAGTGTGTGACCTTGAGACGATGTGGGAGAAGCTGGATTGGGATTTAAAGTGTTATCGGTGTATTGATGGTTTATTTATTTCGTGCCGCTGCTGATGAGACCATTCGATGCCCCTGCCAACTGAGGGTGAAGAAGCCTATTTAAAACAAGCGTAGGAGAAAGTCTAACACTAATCTAATATTTTTTAATTTGAACATGTTTGACGCTTCAACGACCTTCTAATCATCATGTAGCACGGTTGTTAGTGGCAATATTTTTTTTTGTAAAGTGCTGAAATCTGTCTCGAGTTTGGGTCTCGACACACACACGCACACACACAGCGCGGGGAAAGTGACCGTTCACTCTATCATGTCGCGATCCCCCACCCCGCCCAGCGCTTTGGATGAGGATGCGCTACAAGATAGCTGAACCAGCCTTCTTCCGATAAGGTAGCCGTACTCGCTCGTGCGGGAGGAGAGGGGGGGGGGGACTGGTGGTGGATGCGCGCTCGCCTTCGCGCTTTCGTGGGTGCGCGCTCGCGTGCGCACATTCGTGGGTGCGCGCTCGCGTGCGCGCGTTCGTGCATGTGTGCGTGCATGCGTGTGTGTGTTTTGCGCGCGCGTGTGTGTGTGGTGTGTGTGTTGTGTGTGTGTGTGTGTGTGTGTGCGATCGTGTGGAAACCCAAAAAATATTTGATTCTGATGCGTAAATTTTCATCCACTGCGGCAACAAAGTCCGTGCATTTTCGATCTCGCTACCTGAGAGACAACACAACCATTGGATTGGCACCACCATCTTTGCGATCGGCTCTGCTGTTGGGGGTATTAAAAAGACACACGATCGAAGCAAACGTGCATGTGATATGTAGCACATTTCTTTCCAATTCTGCTATCGGATGCAAGTTGAAGCAACTTTTTGAATTGAATCCATACAAAAAAGGATCCTGGATTTGTTTATTACGGTGCGCGTATGGTGCTGCACCTGTCCGTCCAGAATCTGGTGGCTTGTTGGCTGGGCAAGCCGGTATCATGACGCCGAGCGACCGGCACTGCCTTGGAATGAGTTCGGCTCGGTAGGCTCATGTCCTTGGTCGAGGGCATTCCGTGCATTTGTCGCGTCAGAGTGGTAGCGCGGCAGCAACAAAGACAAGCATCTCTTCTCCGGGTGTGGACTGTTATGCTAAGTTCTTCTTCTTATTATTGTTATTGTTGGCGTAATAGCCTACGCGATCATGCCGGCCATTTCAGGACTTGAGTACCACGTAGCCGGATAGTCAGCGCTTGCTACGGCGGACGGTTCATACGCGGTTAGAACCCATGACGGGCATGCTGTTAAGATGTGCGGCGGAATGATGGTGGTGCCGCGGGACGGCTCCTATCCAGCGGGCAACTTGCATACTGCCACACTGTCTTCTGCCCGATGCATACGCTGCAGGCAGGGGAAGGATGCTCCTCCACAAAAAAAAAAAACACCGTCATGAACCAGCGGCGGATCTAACGGTAGGGGACTAGGCGGTCGCTGAAGATCTCTAGTCTATAGTATGCCGTATGTCTACAAGTGGACAGAGGCCTCGTAAATAAAACAACAACAACAACAAGTGGACAGAGTATTAGCGACAAGGGCCCCTGGAAAGATGGTCGTTGGGGCCCCGTGGCTGGAAAACCATTTGCACCGCTCTCCCCCTCCCCATGCCGGCAACAATTTTAGGGCTTGTGACCGATGATCGTAGGGGTCCCTTGGCGACCCCCCCCTCCGCGCCGTCGATTTAAGTATAATGTTCAATCTCCCAACAGGTGTGTGCAGTACCCCCTCCTCCCGGTCATCAGTTACCATTTACATGGACCTCAACTCGTCCTTCCGCCACAGTCATAAACACCTTCCTTTCTTTGACCGATGGATCATAACATTCCGGAAGAAAGCACATTTGGCTAAAGTGCATACACACGCACGTACACACCCATGCGCTGACGGCTCAGCATATTGTGTAATCTAAACCATACGAAAGCAAAAGCTTAGTGTAAGAAAGTTATGCTTAATGCTTAGCACATTCAGTTCGATGGCAGGCCCCAGGAACTGCCAGTGAACTTTCCAGTATACCGGTTTCACAATCAGCTTGCGTTCTAGATGCCGGCGGAACGGAAAGCTGATGAAAATCAGCGCCAGGCTGAACGTGATCATGCGAATTAGGGTTCTGCGCGTTGCACAGCAAACCCTCCAACGTGAGCTAGCGATTCCTTGGTCATTTTTACGTGGCAGCGATTGAACTCATTGCGCTTTTTCGGTTTGATTTGTAAAAATGCAACTTTACCGGCGCAATGTTTATTAACGGCTTTTTAAGCGCCACAGCAACTCATGAGCATTGTCCACACGCGAGAAAGAGATAGCGCTATGGAGAGAAAAGGCACGGACGACGGCTGATAGCGATTGGCCGTCTGACGCACCAACACATCGATACCTGTAAGAGCGCTCTCAGGCGAGGGGTATGAGGCGGAGCCAGGGACGGGTAGCTCGACGAGCTGCTCGACAAATTTGCCGTTGGAGAGAAAAGGAAGGCATGATAAAATTTCAGAACGCCATAACGCCTTCCGTCGCTTTGCGCAGCGGGGCGATTCCTGCGCAGGCCTGCGCCGCGTTAGCGCCATCTGTTGGCGAAATGGACGAAACTGTTTATGGCGGCGGAGCAAAAAAAAACGGTAAAAAAATTTAAAAATATTGGCGCCCATTTTTTCGTCCGCTTCTTCTCCCTCCCTAACCCTGCCTTGCTTACTTGCGCTTCTGCCCGTGCCTTCCGCCGCCACATGAGTTGCTGTGGCGCTTAAAAAACCGTTTACACACATTGCTGCGATGCATTTGAATTTTTGCAAATCAAACAAAAAAAGCGCAATAAGTTCAATTGCTGCAATGTAAAAATGACTAAGGAACTTCATCAACTTTCCACCAGCACCTAGAACGCAGGCTGGAAAGTTCACTGGCAGGCAGTGGGGCCTGCCATCGATCTGAACGTGTTAAGCATTAAGCATAACTTTGTTACACTAAGCTTTTGCTTTCGTATGTTGTAGATTACACAGATATGCTGAGCCGTCTGCGCAAGGGTATGAGCGTGCGTGTGTGTGCAAAACTGTCGCCAAATGTGTTTTTTCCGAAATGTTATGATCCATCGGTCAAAGAAAGGAAGGTGTTCATGAAAGGCGGAAAGACGAATTGCGGCCCCTGTCAATGGTAACTGATGACAGGGAGGAGGGGGTAGTGGCACACAGTTTGGTAGTGTGTCGAGACCCAAAACTGTTACTCCTGAATAAAAAAAAAAAAAAAATTATTGCCACTATACGCCGTGCTACATAATGCTTAGAAAGTCATTGAAGCATCAAACATGTTCTAAAAAAAAAAAATATTAGTTAGTGTTAGACGTTCTCCTACGCTTGTTTTAAATAGGCTTCTTCACCCTCTATTGGCAGGGGCATCGAATGGTCTCATCAGCAGCGGCACGAAATAAAATAAACCATCATACACCGATAACACTTAAATCCCAATCCAGCTTTCCCACAGCGTCTCAAGGTCACACACAAATAATAAATGCTAACACCCACCAATAACAATATACCACCGCTATGCACATATAAGTATCAACGCATACACCACAACACCCAATCAGCTGGTGGCGGAAGGCACGGGTAGAAGCGCAGCGCAAGCAAGCCAGGGTGAGGGAGGGAGAGGAGAAGAAGAAGCGGACGAAAAAATGGGCGCCATTTTTTTTTTTTAATTTTTAGACCGTTTTTTTTTTTGCCTCCGCCGCCGCCCGAACTGGCCCGAATGCCCGAACTGCGCGACCAGCGCAGGAATCGCTGAAGTCCAGCGCGGAGACGAGCCAAAATCTGCGCTGGCCAACGCAGATTTTGGTACTTTTCTGCGCTGGAAACTGCTCGAATTTGCGCAGCGGGCCTCGTGCGAGCTCGCAAACTGCTCGAAATTGCTTGCGGGGTTTCAGTGTAAGCTGCACTTAACACCGAGTGTCAAAGCGATGTATACAACAACAACAACAATACTGCTCTTGGTATGGGATTAGAAAATTGCTAATAAATTAAGATTAGTGTAACTTCTGAAAATGACGTAAGTCTTAAAACCTATTCTCATACCACCATAAGGTGTTCAAAGTTTCGTTGAAAATGATCCAGCCGTTCCGGAGGTTGCTCGCAACAAACACCGTGACACGAGATATTATATATATATATATATATATATATATATATGATATATATAGATATATATAGATATATATATATATATATATATATATATTATATAGATATATATATATATATATATATATATATAATATATATATAATATATATATATATATATATATCTATATATATATATATATATATATATATATATACATATATATATATGGGAATCTCGTGATTTCCATCCAAAATATCACTAATTTTCGAGCAATTTTACAAGTAGGGGGTGGTTTTCGCCACCATATTAATTATTTGATATGTTTCTACTGAATTGAACAATTTTAAACCTTTTTAAACAGTATTTTACATTCGTTCAATACGTAAATTTTTTGGTATTTCACAATGGATGTGTCAAATCAGTACAATTTGCTCAAAGAACTGTCAAATTTGGAAAACCGCGTATCTCCGAATCCGCGTATAAGAGGTATCACCGCGCGGCTACATGAGGTGAAATATACAGCGAAATGAACTATTTGACAGGCGAAATATCTGACGGATAAAGCATCACAGCAACCAGCTGATGTGCAATGTAAACAAATAACGTGCACAAAATCGTAATTAAATCCATTAAATAGCTTCAATATAGAGTACTTCGTTAATTTTCAGTCAACAGTTAATAATTTTTTCCAATTAGGGAATGTTCTGCTTGAGAAGATATTATTTTAAATAGAATTTCGAAAGCGGATGTTGTGTCTCCCCCAACCCTTTAGCTATACCTGTCAGATATTTCACCTGTCAAATAGTTCATTTCGCTGTATATTTCACCTCATGTAGCCGCGCGGTCATGTATCTCGGGGACCGCCTGTATATGCACAATCTGAGATTGCGCATCGTGTATCAATACGGTCACACTTCCTTCGCAATTAGTATTTAGAAAAGTTATTACATCGAAGCAGCAGTGAACAGAGCTTACTTTAACGGAAGTGTTTGCCTCACTGGTAAATGACAGTAATTTCGTGTGGGACACTTTTGTATCACCAGTGTTACGTCGGTTTGTCGGTGGTTTATGTAGGAACAATACGAAATTATTTTTTATAATGGTTAAACCATTTAAATCATTCAAATTTTCGCAATATGAGCTGAAATAGCGTTTGACAGAATCGTCCGATAAATTCGCATCGGATGAGCGTTTCCACCGCCTTTAAAACGGAAAGAACCCCTGTATCAGGCATTTCTGGCATACGAAATGTCAATGCTGATGTCATAAAGATCTCCCGTTGTGACTGAACTGGAATGTGTATGTTTCAATGAGGAAGAGACAGATGAAGAAGAAGCAACAAAATACAAGGAGGCTGCAGAGCTTGTATTAACAGCGAGTGTCAAAAACAAGTCTTAAATTCCACACAAGCTTAGTCAGACCGTGGTTATCTGCTGGCTCAGAAAATCATTTACAACCGTGCGTCATGTTATTTGAAAATGCCGTGCTAATTTATTGATCCGATGGTAAACATCAAATATTGTACGTGTTGAAAAAAAGGTTAACAAACTGCAAACCAGGTTGTGTTTTGAAGAGCGGAAAAAGAGAGCGTGATCTCTGGGTTAGTGTCAGAAGTGGGCGTATGTGTATACATTTAGCAATGGCTTATATGAAGTTGTGCCAGTGTGTGTGAAATTGTTTCCTAGTAGGAGAATTTTCTCGTCTGGAAAAGGATACGAAAGAACTCTATACAGTGGTCGTGCTGATGAAAGTTAAATTATTTTTTACCTTCCTATTTCATGCATACATGTGCATTGGATATTTACAGTAATGTATGATGTTGTGCTGATTGTAGTTACGAAAAACCTAATAATAAGTTTTGTGTAGTACGAATAATGTTGCATCGTTTACGTTATGCATTTGTGCGTAGTGAATAGTGGATCTGTGACGTAAATATATATTTCAATTAGTTAGTTCTCAACGTAACAGCAAGGCAGCAAGTTGTGGAGTTGATTTTTTTTAAATTATTTTATCTAAAAGGATTGCAAATATAACCTGTAGGATGTGATACATGATACATGATAAATGCAAATCAGGATACACTTAATATAGTAATAATTAATTTATTAGAAGAAACTGAACGTAAAATTAAGTTTTATTCATAAACAAAATTAGATTCGATTGGTTATGCATTCATCATTGTTGCAGCCAAATAACAAATAAAAATATTTGTCTATTGCTCCTCCATGTTGCAACGATTCTGCTGTTAAATTGTGTAAGAATGAAAAATAATGCACATTGATTCGGTGATGTTAGCAAGACAATGATGCTAACTAATTGTAGAAAATTATCTACTATTTGGTGCATAAAATCAGTATATTTATGAAAGCAAAAAAAAAAAACAAAAATATCAACGTCACCTTTATTTGCTGCTTATCGAAAACCTACCTAATTTTATTTTTTATTGTTTTAGTAATTTTTTTTTATAATACAGTCTTTCTTTTACTACTCAATCATAAAAAGAAAACAAAATAATTAAGCAAATTAATGTTTGTGGTATCATTATGTCTTTAAAGTACCATGTTCCGGAATGTAAAACAAATCTGATATTGCAATAGTGTGCATGGTTGTAATAAACACGTTAGCGTACATTTAAAATTCTCTATGAAATGTAGTTAAACTCAAGCAGCAATGTTAGACGAAGAAGTTAGTTAGTTAGAAGTTAGTTGAAAAAGTATCGATTAAATCAACATGATAAAGCTACGGAGTACAGAAGATGCGAGAGAAAAAATCGATAAAACTAGCTTGCTGAGTATTCAAACCAGCGGAAGAATGACGGAGTGAGAGAGAATGTGAGAGAAATTGGAGAGAAAATGTTGATACAATCGTTCAAACACCGGGATTCGGAAGTATTCTTCCAGCTTAATCGGAGGGGGGGGGGGGCAGCAAGCATAATACATTCAGAAGAAAAGGTGTGCCGTCGTATTGGAATCAAGTTGTGATAATAGACGATGTATTATGTGCGATGCTTTTTTAACTATGAAGTATTACAGTATACGCTGTATACACATATATATATATATGTAATATATATATATATATATATATATATATATATATATATAATATATATATATATATATATATATATATATATATATATATTATATATATATATATATATATATATATATATATATATATATATATATATCTATATATATTATGTGTGTGTGTGGTGTGTGTGTGTGTGTGTGTGTGTGTGTGTGTGTGTGGTGTGTGTTGTGTGTGTGTGTGTGTGGTGTGTGTGTGTGTGGTGTGTGTGTGGTGTGTGTGTGTGTGTGTGGTGTGTGTGTGTGTGTGTTGTGTGTGTGTGGTGTGTGTGTGTGTGTGTGTGTGTGTGTGTGTGTGTGGTGTGTGTGTGTGGTGTGTGTGTGTGTGTGTGTGTGTGTGGTGTGTGTGTGTGTGTGAGAGAGAGAGAGAGAGAGAGAGAGAGAGAGAGAGAATTTTCACATTGGTTTTACATCCGTTTTTCTTCTTTTATTGTGTTCTTAGCTTTTGTAGGTCATAAACTGCAAGTAGTACATTGCGGGAGGCTATACAAACTCGAATCACAGTTGTCCTCGTAGGGCTTACCGGGTTTACATTTTTATGCTTATAAGTGCTTTGCGTCTAACCTACAAGCAGTGCCAACATGTCTTCAATCTCGTGTTACACGGTAGGATATTTGCAGATCACATTATTGATAGGTGAGTATTTTACATCCATTATAATTGCTTATTCGACATTTGAGATTTTGGTTGTTTTCAGTTACCGTAGATGAACCGAATCGTTCATCACAATGAATTCGGTTCTTTCGTTGTTTTGGTAATAGCAATACTAGACAGTGGTGGATTGGCAGGGCCCTAGATGTTAAAAATAAAAGAAGGGGGGGGGGGGGTTGGTTGTGGCCCTAACCGCTAATTTAGGGCCATAATCTGCCAATAGTTACATACTGGTCTAACGATCCATTGGGTGCGTACAAACGGCGTCCACGGACCTGCCCACGAATGCAGAGCCGATTGCATATGATTGTATCTTTACCATTTACATGAAAGAGACAGGGCTTATACCACGAACGTACCCGAAAGGTATGCATGCTTCACCCATCAGGATCTAAAGCAGGGTCTCCAAACTTTTCAGCTCGCATTGCTTCACAATTAACCTTGTTGAGGGCCATTTTGACGCTACTTTTAGAATGAGCGGAAGTTCAAATCCCGTTTTAATGAGAAAATACTATTGAAATATATCAAATTTCTCCAGCTTTCTTTGTTGAATTTTGGTTTTCGTCTTTTAGAAGTAAAACAAAAATAATCAGATAGAAAAGAAAGCTATTAAATTTAACCTTAACCCAGTCCTCACGGGCCGCATTAAAGGTTCTTGAGGGACGCATGCGGCCCGCGGGCCGTAGTTTGGAGACCTCTAATCTAAAGGCAAGAACAAGGCAAAAGAGACACAGAAAAGTTTCCTCAAGGCTACACATGTCCTCTTGACGCGTTGTCTATGCGTCTCGCTCGGTATCACAGCGGCACACGGCAGGTAAGCAGTACAAATGCTGCTACCTGATACGCACACATGTTTAACGAACACATCTATTCGGATTGGCTCGGTAAAGGTCGGGTTTACCCGACGGACGGAATTGCCGAAGGCGCCCCGTGTGAAACATTTTTACTTTAAGATTTCCTTAAGTTTTTACACTAGCAGCAGCTAAAGTAAAAACTTTCAGCACGGCACAAACCGATGCACACATTCAAATGCTTGGATTGCTGGTCCTGCTCACGCATACATTTGTATTTATGCCTCCCCTTATGTTTTCGGATTGCTGGTTGTAGTAGTGACGCCTTTTCTTTTTGCTTTATGCACACTTTCGCATGCTATTTATTGGACTTCCTCTTTCCACATGCGTTTTGGTACACTGACTCTCTGTATACAGCAGGATGCTTCACCCCTTCCAAATGCAGCGGTTGCTTTCTGTTACCCTTCCTCTCGTTCTTCCTTCTATCCTTTGTGCTAGGATATCCTCGACTGGTGCTGCGCGTGTTCAGCCGGCGCCTGTCTGGAAATGACGTCACGGACTGGTGCTGCGCATGTTTAGCCGTATCCTATGCGTCCTTGAAGTGCGCTCTTCTACGAAAGAGCTGTGATGAAATCTGTTGATGAAAATTAACCAATAATTAATCCATGTGTTTTATAAAAAAAAACTAAACAATATTTTGTACATAGGATTATAGAAACGCTTACCTTGATATTTTAAAACCGGACACCGTCCTTCCGTCGGCAACCGTCGATTAACATGCGCGTGCACCTGTAACGTTTTAGACGACAAGTGTTAGTTGAATGTACCCATTGAAGCACACAAGGATAAGAAACTTACCTTAGAAATTTACAAGGATAAATCATTCCATAATTGAAGAAGAAGGAACACGGCACAAAACGTAAACGAGCAAAGTACGGGGCACAAGAAATCACACATCACTCCAACACATCCTTCCACAGTGAAAGTTCTGGACAGATTGAGGCTGCGCTCTGGCACCAATCGAACACGACATCCGACACGAACAAACCCATATAATCATATGGAGGTGCACTGTCAGACACAAACAAACAAACAAGACAAACATGTCAAATCCCATACATTTGTCATGTTCGATGTCGTGTTCCATTGGTGCTAGAGCGCCGGGTGAGGATGCCTAACACCCGGATGAGCGCGATAGTAGAAAAATCATGGGAGATCGAGAGAGATGGGTAGTCTCGGTTCAGCGGAAGCCGCATGCAGATGCATGTGTGTGTGTCACTCGAAGGATATCGGTTTCCCTTTCTCCCGTTTTTCGTTCATAATTGTTTGCCCGGCCACACGATCGGCGTTGTGCCGTCCGAAATCTAGAGAAAGAAGACATGCTCTCTCGCTTTGGTACACAGTAAAGTTTTCCAATAGCTTCGGTTTTGCTGGTTGGGGAGTAGCCGGAACGTAAAGGCGCAGACTTCTTCATGATTTTGTATGACTTCGGCTGTTTTGGACTGTAGGCGCGGGTATTGAGTCCGTCCTCGTTACATCCGTCCCTCCCTATAGCGTTTGTGAATCGATAGGAAAAAGTGTACCAAAATGGGAATGTTTATTTAATGAATATTAACACTATTATTTGTACTTTGATATATGTCTCCTACATTATCTATGACATGAAATTACCACAAAGTCGCAAAACAACATATTTAAAAAGAAATGAAACAAAAATTGATGTTTCAAGTGATGATATTTTGATACGTGCGGCAAAATGGGCATATGTAAAGAAATCGTTATATGGCAAAAAAAAAACTGGGGAAAAAGGCCACAACAACGCTTAGTCAATGGTCAAAGCTTTGGCGCATGTTTAGTGGATTTTTTTCTCTTCCTATCTTTAGTTTTTCTATTCAGGAAAACCTTTCGAGTATTTCCGAACATGTATTATTAGAAATAAATGAAATTACACTTTTTCCAAGTTTCCATTGACAGAATCAAATCTTTTGAAGCTGTGTCTGTTGTGTCCACACAAATTAAATGATTTCACAAAATTTCACAAAGGGTTTTCCAAGTCACTATCGAATGTGCACATACTTATTTACCGCCTCCAAGATGTTTTTCAAAAGCTGTCTAGTGGTGTATTTACTTCATAATGAAATTTCAGTTTTACAAATGATTTTTAACACATCACAAATAACTATCAAGCTCATTCTAGCTTGCCGATACGCCTAATTATCTCACCAGGGATCTACTTATTCTTATTGTTCGCGTAAATCTTTGCTAAAACATTATCTCCTTTTGTAAAAACTCTAGTGACGTTCAGTTGCTGATTATCTGGCGTGTTTGCTGGCGGTTTTAAAAGATCAAGATCAATGCGCATGGGTCGGTTAAACATGATTTCAGAAGGTGTTTTGTTTTGGTCCAGCAACGGGTTTGGTGTTGTGCGGTATGTCAACATGAATATATCCAATGCCTCATCGAGCTTCATATCAGCTACTATTGATTTCTTTAAATCTTTTTTGAAAGTGCCAACAAAACCTTCCGCCTGTCCTTTACTTTCCAGGTGACATGGGCAGTGATTATATGTGCTATGCTGTAACGTTTGTAAAAATGGTTAAAATCCTCTCATACAAATTTGGACCATTATCACTCACTGTCATGACCAGTGCTCCATATTTGGCAAATATTCCTTTCAATATAGTTATTGTGGCAAACGCCGTGGTGTAGACGTGGTTTTTACTATTTTCGGCCATTTAGAAAATGCATCTACTGTCACAAGAAAATATACTGATGATTCCTTGGGTGGTGATTTGGCGGTGATCAAACATCTGTTTTGCAAAATCTTCGGTATCACTACCCTTTCTCCAAAAAGAATGCAGCCCTTTACATTGCTCAAACATTCCCGCCTGCTATAAAAATCAGCAAGTTCCAAACTATATGCCATAGTTCGGCCATCCATGGACAATGTAATCTCCCACGTTGCGTAGCGTATCATCCCGTAGCGTAGCTTCGGCTACTTCACTGAAAGACAGTGGGAAACTATTCAATACACTGACTGCTACGTAGGCCAAATCGTCGTCTGTCTCTATACTCGCGATTATGCATTCTGGTTCTGGTTTATTATGACTCTCAATCAATCGCGACAACACATCTGCACCTCCAATCTCTTCCGATCTCACATACTGTTCATCAAAATCATAGCTAGGAGGGCGATGGCAAAACGCTGCAAACGATTTGCGGTATAAACCGGAATCCTCTTTGGAAATGCAAATGGAAATAACGACCAAAAATCATTTTATGAAACTTCATGATGACAAATTCTTGCCTTGGATCGTAGTGAGCTAGCAACAGATCTGACGATGATACTGCTTTAAATTTCTCGAATTCCTACATTGTTCAGTCAATTGAAACTGTTTGTCTCCTTTCAGCAGGCTATCCAGAGGGGTGACGTAACTCCCTCATACTATTCACAAATCTCGTAATAGTTTTAGCCCCTAAGAAGGCACGCACTCCGGAAACATCAGTCGGTTCGGGAGCTTCAGTATAGCCTCTATCTTAGCTGTATCCGACCTTAATCCTCTCCATGTCTCCAAACTTTTCAGTTCGTGGGCCGCATTGCTTCACATATAATGGTGTTGAGGGCTATTTTTCCGTTACCGGTATCTAATGCGAACGTTTCAATTTCGTCTATAAGAAAATACTAGCATTATATATAAAACTCCAATAGCTTTCTATTATAAAAGCTTGGTGTACGTCTCTAAAAAGCTACAGTTACATTTTCATTAAAAATAGTCGCAATAATTAATTAATTATTTTAACTTTCACAAAGCTGCCTCGGGCCGCATAATAGGCTCTCGAGGGCTGCATGCGGCCCCTCGCGCCGTAGTTTGGAGACCCCTGCTCTACGATGTATAATATGCCCCAAATAATTAATGCATTCAACGTTAAATGCGCGTTAACAACGACCGGTACTGGGGATCTACAGGGCGTTCGGGATAATTTTGACAGTCACCTACGGAGAAATAAAAAAATATGGCAAAATTAATCATCGGGGTTTTTGTTGTTTTTAGAAATATTAGCTTACCATGTATTTTATTCATTTTATTCAAAATATCCGCCCTCGGCTTCTATTACGGCCTCCACCGTCTCCGGAACCGGGAACAAGCCCTGGCGACAGTTTCGCGGGGTAGGGCCGCGAAAACGGACCTGATTTCGCCATCAGCTCCGCCTTGGTGTTACTGGAGGTTCTGTTGGTGTCCCGTTCCACCGCGCCCCACACGAAATAATCCATTGGATTAAGATCCGGGGAGCTGGGAGGCCACACATTCGGCGCGGTGAAGTCGTTGAAATTGGCCGCCAACCACTTTATCGTTTGGAGGCTGTATGCAGAGTGACCAGAAATACCGATGTATCTGTATTCCTACCGATTTTTTATATGCCTACCGATTCACAGATGACCGCCCTAAAACTACCGTTTTTCCATTTATCCTACCGAAAATCACAGATATTTGATTTTTCAGTTGTTCAAGCTTAATCTGTGGCGCTGGGTTGCTGTTTCAAGGATCGCTATCCTCATTTGTAACTTATCGCGCTGATGCACGTTTGTTTGCCTGGCACTTGAAAAATGCTACATGCGTTTTGAATTCAAAATTTTATCCGTTTAAATTTAATGTTCATAGTAAGTAAAAATGTCAGTTGTGTGGATTTCGAGAATTGCTCCTCAAAGAAAAACCATTAAATTTGAATTTGAATCTCGCTGTCGGCGATTAAAGCTTACCCGACCAGTGGCGGATCATGGGTATCGGGGGCCCTACGCGGAAAGACGAGTTGAGGCCCCCTGCAAATGGTAAATGTAGTTGGGGGGGGGGGGGGGTGGGGGGGGGGGTAGTTGCACTAAACTTGCTGTTGGGAGAATGAACAGTAAACTTGAAATGCCATCGGGGTGGGGGGGGGGGGCAAATGATTTGCCAGGCTTGGGGCCCCAACGGCCATCCTTCCGGGGGCCCTTGTCGCTAGTACTCTGTCCATACGGCATACTATAGAATGGCGATCTACGGGGCCCCTAAATCGGCGGGGCCCCAGGCGACCTCCTAGTCCGCCTACCGTTAGATCCGCCACTGTACCCTACAGACAAAAAGAATGAAATTTCTGGCGAGGGGTAGGTAGAAACACACGGTGGGGGTCCAGCCCATGATCGGATCCGAAGTCCGTTGTTTTGAACTGAAAATTAAAAATGGCGGATGGAGCGCTACCATGGAGAGAATGCGCCCTCTTGCATGCCTTTAAAATGCACGAGGCGCTCTCACTGAAAAGAATACCTCATACATCATTTTCCTCATACCCCTTCTTTCCCGTTTCTTTCGGCTTGCGCTGCGCTGAACTGGTACCCCACTTGATTCCAGCGAGTTGCGCTGCGCTGGACTGACACCCCCTCCCGCTCATTTCTTTCTTAGCCCGCTGTGCGCTTTCCTTCACACCGACTTGGTGCAACCGAACCAAAAGAAAAACTTTGGTTCATACAATATTTTATCACTTTTTTGCAATAAGAGCACTTTTTAATTCATAGCTTCACACAATGTTGCTTCAAACCACACACATTATTTATAAAAGTCGCACACTTTTTCATTCTCTTTGATAGTAGGGTAAAAAGAAATTGATCGTTAAAATAATTGATTAAATTTAACCTTTAAGTTGGCAACCGGATACCCGGGTATTTTTTTTGTAGAGAGTAGCTGTGTAAAGGTTGCTGGTTGGAACAAGACTATATTTCTAGAATCTTACATTAATAATCATAGCCTACTATTTTACTCAAGGCTTGCTCTTCAACACTCCTCCTCAAGCCTCAGAGATACCCATTAACTCGCGACTAATCTCGAATTTAGTCCGTTGCAATGGTTTAGTAAGTCCATCTGCAATCTGGTCCTCCGTGCTAACATATTCTAGAGTGACAATCCCACGGCTGAGAGCATCTTTGATGAAATGGTGACGAATATCAATGTGTTTCGTTCGTGGATGATACCCACCATTCTTCGCGATCGCAATGCAGCTTTGATTGTCACAACGAATTTCAATCACTTCATCCGCATTCGCCAGTTTCGCAGAAAGTCCGCGCCACCATGAGGCTTCCTGTACCGCCGCCGATACAGACATGTATTCAGCCTCACACGTAGATAAGGCTACCGTCGGTTGCTTCTTGCACATCCATGAAATTGCTCCTCCTTGCGCCATAAAGATGTTGCCAGTGGTGGATTTTCGTTCATCTGGATCAGATCCCCAATCAGCATCACAGTAACCGATAATTTTCGAATCTACATTTTTTTGTAAACCAATTTAAAATTAGAAGTCCCTCGAAGATAGCGCATAACATGCTTCACTCCGTTCCAGTGTTTTTGTCCTGGATTTTTGTTGAATCGACTCAGCATGTTCACCGCGTACAGAATGTCTGGTCGAGTACTTTGTGCCAAATACATCAAACACCCAACGGCTTCTTGATACGGCACATCTTTCATCGCAGCAGTTTCATTGTTACTCTTCGGACTTTCTTCCTTGGTCAGCTTCTCACTGTTGTTCATTGGAACTGCCACT
Organism: Anopheles merus; assembly: GCF_017562075.2. Classification (NCBI taxonomy): domain Eukaryota; kingdom Metazoa; phylum Arthropoda; class Insecta; order Diptera; family Culicidae; genus Anopheles; species Anopheles merus. The sequence continues at coordinate 31,588 of NW_024427950.1, read as the reverse complement.
GGTTTACATTTATCCATATTGAACCTCTTTAAAATAGATTCTATGTAGATTTCTTGATCCAACTTGATGGTTTCTTTTGTCCGTTGAATCCTTATACCTAGGCAGTGCTGAGCTGCTCCTAAATCCTTCATACGGAAACAACTACAAAGATGTTTCTTCAGCTGCTGTTTCCATGCCACATCGTTGCTAAAATCATCATGTCGTCAACGTATATAGCAACGATAATGATCTTACCTCCTTCGCTACCTACATACACGCAAGGATCGTACTGAGTTGGTATCAGGCCGAACCGTTGTAATGCTGCATCCAGTTTGTTGTTCCAAACTCGGCTCGCCTGCTTCAAACCATAAATAGCTTTGTTAAGTTTACATACCAACGTTTTCCGCTGTCCATCAACGAAGCAAGGTGGTTGCTCCATGTAAATATCTTCATCAAGATCTCCTTGCAGAAATGCTGTTACTGCATCCATTTGATCTATCATCAGATCATGCTTGATAGCCAGGGCAAAAAGGTATCGCAGCGAACAATACCGTACCACGGGAGCGTACGTTTCATCATAATCTTCCCCCTTTCGCTGTGAGAATCCTTTGACGACCAAACGAGCCTTGTATCGAGTTAAATTTCCAGATGAATCGCATTTAGTCCGATACACCCATTTGCATTTTATGGCTTGTCTTCCTTTCGGGAGCGAAGTTAGCGTCCAGGTTTTGTTCTCCATCAGAGCGTTATACTCCTCCTGCATGGCAGTCCCCCATTCTTTGCTATCATCCCTAGCGAGTGCTTCTTGGTGTGAAACAGGATCAGCATATGTTCCACTGTACATACCAGACGCAACTGCTACAAAGCCATCGACATCGCTTCCGGAAAACCCAAGAAAATCACTCGAATCGTCTTCAGATTGTACCATCGTTTCTGTACTAGTGTTGTTTTCGTCATCTGTCGTACTTTCATCGAGTTCACCATCCGTTTCTGCATCATTTTCTTCCAACGTGCTGTCTGATCCAGCATCGGGTGCAAAATTGGGAACCGGGATTTGCACAGGTTGGATTGAAGTTGTTTCCTCGATGTCCAGTCTAACGAATGTTCTTCTTGGCTCTTGCATTGCTGTAACTGTCACGTTCGATGAACAACCTTCATCTAAAAAAATTACTTCGCGGCTAATGATCGTTTGCTTCTTTTTATGGTCGTACAGACGATATCCTTTCGTTTCTTCATCAAAGCCAGTCAGAACGCACTCATGAGATTTCGGATCCCATTTACGTCGCTTCTCCTTCGGAATCATTACCATCGCTTTCGTTCCAAACACACGCAGATGTGAAAGATCAGGTTTTCTTCCATTCCACGCTTCTTCAGGAGTTAAATTGTGTCCACGTGTAGGAGAACGATTGATAAGATAAACTGCTGTTGAAACCGCCTCCGCCCAAAAACCTTTGGTCATGTTTCCTTCGAACAGTAAACACCGCGCCATTTCCACAATAGTTCTGTTGGCACGTTCCGCCAGTCCATTTTGCTGTGGTGTGTATCCGTTCGAAGTTTCATGGCGGATGCCCTCTTTCTGCAAGAACGATGTTAGGGATTTGTTCATATATTCCTTACCGTTATCTGTACGTAGTGTTTTAAGCTTCCTTCCGCTTTGACGCTCCGCCATCGCGTGGAATCTCTTGAAGGCTTCGAAAACTTCTACTTCAGATTTCGTCTTAAGGAAATAAACGAATATACGCCTCGTCTTGTCATCGATGAACGTGATGTAGTATCGATGTCCACCAAGCGAGTGCGTTTCCATCGGTCCATTAATGTCCGAATGAACCAAATCCAAGACATTTTCAGCTCGAGAACCTTTCTTCGGAAACGGTAACTTCGAATGTTTGCCTAACGGGCAAACTCTGCAATCCGCACCGTCCATATTTTTCAATGTGATGCCAGTTGCCAAACCACCAGCAAGTTTCTTGAGATTCACAGCACCCAGATGCCCCATCCGTTTATGCCACAATTCGAAACTTTCTGCTGTGTTACACGACAGAGCCTCCTGCATGTTGTTCGCTACCTGTTCCACCTTGAACTGATTATTGTTGTGAATACCAGTAAGCACCAACTTGCCGCTAGGGTTATATACTTTGCAACCTTTGGTGTTGAATTGAACAGTATATCCCTTTTCTACCATCCTGCTAACCGAAAGTAAATTCGATGTTAAACCTGGAATCAGCTTTACATCGCTGATCGTTACAATCTCTTCCATGCATTTCGGTTGTATTATAGCAGTTCCACGAGCGACAATGTCCAGAGTTCCTCCGTTAGCAGCAACTACTTTACCTGTTGCGTTTTGCAGGTTGCTCAATAAATCCTTGTTGCTAGTCATGTGCGCATACGCTGCCGAATCCAAAATCCACTCGTTAGCTTCACTGTTTCCAAATGTCGATAGCACCGTACACAACGTTGTTCCTCCTTTTCGATCATCCTTGCAGAATTTCGCAATATGACCATACCGGCCACATTTCCTACATTGCGGACCTTTCGACGAAGAAGGCTTCTGTTTTGGCTTGAAAACTTCACGACGTTTGTTAGTGGCTAACGCTTGAACATTTTCGTTACGTAGCAACGGCCTCTCTTGAAGAAGTTTTGTCTTCACATAGTCGCCTGTGATTGCAACACCAGAATTCTCCATAGCCAAAATCATCGGTCGATACTCTTCCGGTAAACCAGCCAAAAGAATCATTCCTACCCACAAGTCGGGCAATTTGAAACCAATGGCATTTAGTTGGTTTGCCGTGGATATTACCTGATTCACGTATGAATTCATTGAGCCACATGTATCCAAATCAGACTTAATCAGCTTGTGAAGCAAGCCGATTTGCCTAGAAAGCCCTTTATCCTCAAACGCCATTTCCAATTTGTCCCAAGCAGATCGAGCCGATTCCGCGTCTTCAATATGGACATAAATTGTTGGGTCGAGTAAAAGGATGAGCTTCAATCTGGCTTGCAAATCTTTTTTTCGTCCACCGTTTCGAAAGTTCCATCCTCTTTTTTCACAGGTTTTTACTACTCCCAAAGTCCTTCGAGTTGTAGAAACGTTTTAGCAGCAAACTTCCAGGATGTCCAATTTTCCCGACCGAGCAGACGTTCAATGGAGGGAATACTTGTCGAACCGACGAAACTTGACGAGGAATTGCTTGAGCTAGGAAGCGCCATTTTCACTAAACTTTCTAGATTCAAGTCTTCGATATTCTGGATCTTTAATCAATTTTCGAGTCTGGGCCCATAACCTGTAGAGAGTAGCTGTGTAAAGGTTGCTGGTTGGAACAAGACTATATTTCTAGAATCTTACATTAATAATCATAGCCTACTATTTTACTCAAGGCTTGCTCTTCAACATTTTTCAACTTCGAACTGCAATAACTTTTGATTCATTGCTTTTATTGACCTGAAATTTTCCGTAGCCTCCCAACTTTTAATTTATGATTTTTTGGTGCATAAGTTGTAATTTTTAACAGCCTGTAAGTATTTTATTTTGAATTTGTTTAACTTAACCACGTAAGTTGGCAACCAGCATATCCGGGTATTCCATACATTTTGTATGGATAATGACGTTTCTCTTCTTCCTCTTTTCGTACTGTGCTTATTTTCGAGTCAAATTTAAGCTATTCCAAATTGCAATTTGACCGTTATTTTTATAATAAAATGAAAAAAAAAACTTAATGAATAAATGAAATAGAAGATAATATATGGTAGGCATTACTTACTTACAGCATTGAAATATAGAAAGCATTGTTTACCTATGAAAATCGTTAATTTTTTGCATCAAAACGTGTGGAATACCAGGGTATGCCGGTTGCCAACTTACGTGCTTAAATCTGGTTGCCAACTCTACGGTTAAATGGTTGCGTTCTCACCAGTGCTTCTGCCGAAATCTGCCAATATAATCTGGCCACACTGGCCCGCTGGTCAAAAGCTCGCTCGAAAGGTCAAAAACCGTCGCAAAACGTCAAAAAAGACCGTCGCCAGCGCCTCCAAATCGTTGCGATTTTCCCTCGCTGGCGACGTCGTGTTTAAGTACTTGTGACGTCAGTTTTGACGTTTTGCGACGGTTTTGCGACGGTGGCCGCCAAAAGCTCGCCTTGACCTGTGGGCAAAGTGACCAGAAATACCGATGTATATATATCTAGGGTTTGAAGGAAAAATTTCATTTTTTTTAATTATTGAACTATAAAACTCAGCCAAACAATAAAATCAAACTAAATAGTCCAGCGAAAATCAAATTACAGCACGTACGATAAAATCTTACCCAATGGAGAATTGCTGCGGCCTTAAGTGGTCGCGTGGAGCCCCGAGAAAAAGAACATGCCACCATTGAGAAGAAAATGTGCATCTTTGTCCTTCTTTGGCTTAGCCAACCAATGCCTTGAGGGCAAATGAACAGCAAGCTGGTTCGTGAAAGAGGATTTCAGCTAGTTGACACAGGATCATGCCCAGCCCATATCATACACAATGCTGTTAAGTATGCTTTGAAAGAGTTTGGGATTGAGGTCTCTGAGTTGGCGAAGGTAGTTTACTATTATTTTGATGTACCATCCAAGTGGGAAGAATTCGAAAAAAGTTGCAAGGAAAAACAAAAAAAAATCGTATAATTTGTTGAAACACGTTGGGTAATGTTAGGCAATGCAGCGCAGGCCCTACTAGCGAACATAGATGAGCTTTTTGCATTGAAAGCCAAATTTACTCACTTGGAAAGGGAAAAAATGAGTTATCATGAAGAGATTTTTGTTAGGATACTGTCTATAAAGGTATCAAGTCTGTAATTCAGTTTGTTATTGAGGTGTGCAGTGATGCCGGAAAGTTAATTAAATTTCTGGAAACCAATGATTTCGTACTTTTTCAAATTTACGAATATATAAAATCTTTTATGTCGTGTTGGTTAGCAAAAATTTATGAAGTCGAAAAGCTAGAGACTGTTTTTGAAACTAAACATTTGGACTTAGACAGTGGATTAAAAAAAGTTGACGAGATAATTTTGCCCAGTTAATTATCTAAGTATCAGACAAATGAACAGGTCATAACCACTGTTAAAAAAGGTATGAAAAAGTATGTGGTAAAATTAATAACATATTTGCTTGAGAATAACATTTCCCACGAATTTTATTACCATCTCGTTTCATACATGAAACCTACAAAGGTTTTTTTTCCATTAAAGCAGAGGAAAAAAATTTGAAACTAGCTGAAAAGGTCGATTTTAAACTCTACAAAGTTCGTGTTTTTGAAGAAATTATAGTATTAAAAAATTTGAAGCATTCCCTTCCACCTTATAATGATGGTGTAGAGTTTTATGCTGTTCTTTTCCGGCAGTATAATTTCAATGAACTCAAAAAACTGTTCCAAATTGTCATCACCATTTCCCATTCCAATGCTGAGGCTGAACGACGCTTCTCGTCTTCCAAATTGGTGATGGCAGAAAAAAGCTCATGTATGCCAGAAGAACTCTTCAACCATCGAAAAAACATAATCAATGGAACGCAATTTTTCCACAATGATGTAGAAAAGTTTGTTCCATCAAAGGAATTATGATTAAAAGCAAAACTGGCTAGGCAGACACACAACGAAAAAATTGAAAAAGAAAAACAAGGAAATAAGAATGCAGATTAAGGATTGAGCAGCAAGAAAAAGGGAGTTGAAGAACAGAAAAATGTAGTTCCCTGATTCAACAAAAAATTCCCTGATTCAACAATTATATGTGTTGCTTTCGTATAAGCGCGGAGTTTAAGTTTTCGCGCGGATTTTGAATTTTGGCGCAGATTTCAAAAGCCTGGTGCGGATTTCGCGGTGTTTGAATTGAGACTTCTGTAACAACCCTGAAATTATGTACAAGCATTAATTGGCGTCTTGGGCTAATAAGCTGCCAAAATCAATCACAAATTTTATGAAAGGTACAGACGAGAGAATGCAAAAAAGTGCTCAAGATTCAATGTTTTAGTGCAGCGGTCGGCAAACTTTTGAGGCAAAGAGCCAACTTTAGTAAATGATCGAGTGCCGCGGGCCAGGTGAATGCGGTTTTTATTATTGCGCTTAAATTACATTTTAATCTTTTAGAAACATTTTAGTTATTATTGTTGTTTTTCTGTAATTATATCATCCAAGTATGGTTCAAAATCAATGATACCTACTTTAAAAACTAATTCTAATCTTTGAGCATCGGCAATAGATGGCTAAAAATGTGATCAGTCAAAAAATAGCAAAATGGGATCAATATAATATCGCTTTTTGAAGACTCCATCCTCCCACGCCGCAAACAATATTGAATATATTCCGGGGATGATACAAAAGTCTGAAAGGCTAAAAAATTATTAAAACAAACATAGATTCAGTAATTATAAAAATGCTTTATGGACAAGTCAGATGTCATCCCATGTCAGATCAATTGATAAGTTATGTTGCACATGAGACAACAGAAAACTCTAAACATGATGACCAAAAAAATGAACCAACCAACTTATAAGCGTGGGCGTTCAACGAATGACACCCCGTAGCGTCTTAAATGGACTGCGTACAGAAGTCTGACGTCGCATAAGAACATTTCTGCGTATTGATCACCAACATCTTGGCACTATTAGGCAACAATCAAATCATAGCAGGAGAGCCCAGGTTCATTTTTGAGGTTCCAAAAAAGCTAAAAATGAAGACAGAGGCGGAAGTGACCGATGCTCTCTCTAACACACCTATTGGGGCACTGCTCCCTATGCTACCAGTTATCACTGTCGATACGATCACCTCTGCCATCAAACGTGTTAAATCCTCATATACCCCTGGCCCAGATGGTATACCGGCCGTTATCCTAAAGTGGTGTGCTTCTGCGCTTGCTCCCTCGCTGATGAAGATTTTTAAGGAGTCCCTGAGATGTGGAACCTTTCCGGCCACTTGGAAATCTTCCTGGATGACACCCATCTACAAGAAGGGCTGTAAGAATGATGCTGTAAACTATCGTGGCGTAACCTCACTCAGCGTGTGTGCAAAGGTGTTTGAAATGCTAATCTACGAGCCATTGTTGGCCTCGGCCGGCAACTATATTAGTGTGAATCAACATGGTTTTGTACCTAGGCGATCTACAACGACTAATCTACTAGAATTTGTTAGCAAATGCCATAAATCTATCGATAGCGGTCTACAACTAGATGCTATTTATACGGATATCAAGGCAGCATTCTACAGTGTATCGCACTCCATCTTGCTAGCGAAACTCGACTTACTTGGTCTCCCAAATCCTTTGGTAGTGTGGCTTAGATCGTACCTTACAGATCGTCAATAGGTTAGGCCCGTACATTAGACATGGGCAAAATGAATAAGAACTGAATGATTCATTCCAATCTTTACACTGAGTGAACGAGTACCGCACTGCCAGATAAATGGAAATGATTCTTCCGCACGCTAGCGGTGCGGTATTGATTCTCCGTGCGGACGCTCTCCCTATCGACTATGAAAGTGTGCGATACATCTCCGCACGCTAGCGGTGCGGTATTGATTCTCCGTGCGGACGCTCTCCCTGTCGACTATGAAAGTGTGCGATACATCTCCGCACGCTAGCGGTGCGGCATTGATTCTTTGTGCGGACGTTCTCCGCGCCGACTATGAATGTGTGCGATACATCTCCGCACGCTAGCGGTGCGGTATTGGTTCTCCGTGCGGAAACTCTCCATACCGATCATGAAAGTGTGCAACAAACCACCGCACGCGGTGCGGAGTTCATTCTCCTACTCAGAAAATCAGCATGCTTTTTCGATCTGATAGTGTGTTAACTAGAACGAGAAAGCTTCTGTTATCCATGTCTTCTTTCCCGTTCCGCAAAATAGCAATACACTCTCGCTCTAGTAGTTTTTTTTTCACCAGACCGAAACTGCAAGTAATTTTCCATATGTTTGAAGCACCCGATGTCGGCTCTGGATTTATGAAGAAGATTCTCCTCATGGACTATAGTTAACCACAGTTTATTAAACTGTACGATTAATTGAATGAGTGTTATGAATCCGTTGTTTTGAACGGCGATAAAGTTACATTTTTATAAAAAATACTTTAAACGAGTAGAACACAAAATGAATAATGATATAAGGAAATAAAACAAATCGTGATAAATTTAAAGTTTACATGAGCATGAAAACAACTTTGATTTCCTTTTTCTATGTTTGTAAATGTAACTTTATAAAAATAAAAAATAAAATCGTTTGGATATTTTTGCAGCATATAATCGATATTTAAAAACGTACCGCACCTCAGGCGTGCGAAAGAATCACCGCACGCGTTCAGTTCATTCCACTGAGCGAACTGGACCGCACCTGATCTTTAAAAAGAATCATTTTTCCCATGACTACCGTACATGTCAAGTCCAGTGCATGCATCTTCTGGAGTCCCGCAGGGCAGCAACCTGGGTCCTTTGCTGTTCCTTCTTTTCATCAACGACGTGACGTTGATCCTCCCGGCTGATAATCATCTATTGTACGCAGATGACGCGAAATTTTTTCGTGTTATTCGTGAACCAGAAGACCACGCCCAACTGCAAACTTCCTTGCATGAGTTCCAGTGTTGGTGCAACCGTAATGCTTTATCCCTATGCACAGATAAATGTGAAGCCATCACTTTCAGTCGTTCTCGCTGCCCATCATTGTATGAATATGCGCTTGATGGACAGTCCTTGGCGCGAAAACAATGTGTTAAGGATCTAGGTGTTTTGCTCGATACAAAACTATCATTTAAGGATCAGCTGGATCACGTAGTAGCCAGCAGCAATAGAATGCTAGGACTAGTTATCTATATGACTCGCGAGCTTAATGATATACCTTGCACCAAGGCGCTCTATAGCTCACTTATCCGGTCGTTGATGGAATATGCAAATATCGTATGGTGGCCAACTGCAGCGCGTCCGTTAGCTGGATTGGAATCAATTAAAATAAATATAATTTCAAATCCACGCTGTACAAAGGTCTTGTTATCGCTTCCACAAGCTTTTTTACAATTTAAAGTTTTTTTTTTAATATCAACCAAATTAAAAGTTCGTGAAAGTGTTCAACGCAAAAAAATGCCGAAGCCAAAGTTCGACTGTGTCGGTTGTGACCGCGAAAACGCGGTATCGTATATGGTGCTATGTGACGCGTGCTCTAAGTCGATTGCGCTGGTGTTTCCAAGGAGGTGAAGTACGTGAAGTGGGTGTGTGAACGGTGTGAAAGCGGCGAAAAGGACGAGGCAGCCAAGGTGAAAGGCCACGAGATGAGTGGCAAACCTAGTAGGGCTACTCGTGGGAAGGCGCAATCTCAGGTTGGCGATACATCCAAAACCCGGTTAGAGAAACCCGTAGAAGTACTTTCGCAGCAGAAACCAGCGGTCCAAAAGTAGGCCTCATCAAAAGTGTCCTTAGTCGCAACTCCGGACATAGTTATGGCTCAGCGAAGCGTTAGGAGCGAAACGGGTACTGCGCCGACAAATACGGCGCATGTGGAAAAGAACAGAATGGCGTCCAGTCTGATCGAAGGGTTTAGCTCTCAATGCAAAATAAACCCCAGCCAAAACGATAGTGAATCGCACGTTTCTCGCAGAAGTAGAAGCTCTGTGGCAACGACACTGAAGCTAGAACGTTTAGCTAAAGAGCGAAGGTTGGAAGTCGAAGCGCTTCAAACTGAAATGAGTAAAAGAATCGCGAAATTGAATTCGGATTACGAAGCGATGAAGCAACAGATAGAGGGTGACAGTGTTAGCAGGAGAAGTGGTTGCAGCGTTAGTGAAACATCACAAGTCGTTGATTGGTTAACCAGTGACCATGGGCGAAAAGTACTTCCTAACCCCTGCACAAGTAAGGTGCTAACCGCGGAAGAACGTGAGAGTGCGAGGGGATTGTGGGGTAGAAAACTACCAGTGTTTTCCGGTTCGATAAAACAGTGGCCTGTGTTCTATAGCTACTACAATCGGTCAACCGAGGCGTGTGGTTTTACTTCAGTCGAAAACATCATCCGGCTTGAAGAAGCGCTTACCGGACCTGCAAGAGAAGTGGTGGAATCCAAGTTCACCTCTCCAGATGCAGCTCCCAGGTCATGAAGTTGCTGAAGCAGTTGTATAGACGACCAGGACTTTTAGTTAAAGAATTGATCGAGCAGGCACGGCAAATCGAGAACCCGAAACCAGAGCGCTTGGACCAATTGATATGTTTTGGTATAGCAGTCCAAAAGTTATGCGATCACTTGACGGCCAACGAAATGGAAGATCATTTCTCTAATCCGGAACTGCTGGAAGAACTGGTAAGAAAACTGCCGGCCAACAGAGCCTTGGAATGGGTGCGATTCAAAAGGAACTTCGTTAAACCAACGCTAAAGGAATTTTGCGCTTTCATGGAAGAGCTGACTGAAGACTGTTGTGAATTAGCAGTGCCTGCTAATGTAGAAGCTCTTCGTACACCACCAAGAAACATTTGAGGTCATTTCTTCCTGCACGTATCTAGTGCGGTTGAATCCGCAAGTAGAATAAACACGAACGGCCAAAATCTTATCATGCGCAAGCTACACCATCGCGAACGAGTGTGAAGTGTTACGTATGTGAAAATCCAATGCATCGCGTCCGCCAATGTGAGGTCTTCAGAGCCATGACGGTTACAGATCGTCATGCTACAGTCAGCAGGTTGCAACTTTGCGCGAATTGCCTGGGCAGTCATGGAACGAGACCATGCAAATCTACGTTCGTCTGTAGAGTGGTAGGGTGCGGTTTCGACATCATACACTGCTCCATCAAGAACCATCCGCTTCCACGTCAAGTGCGCAGTGTTATGTTCACGGAGAGAAATCGACGACGACGCTATTTCGAATAGTTCCTGTGCTTGTTTATCATGGCCATCGCAGTATCGACACGTATGCTTTCTTGGATGAAGGATCTTCTCTGACACTGGTGGAAACGTCGATAGCCCAACTCGACTCGACTTGAAGGTGTTCGTGATCCTCTAGAGCTGTGCTGGACTGGCAATTACAGCAGGAGAGAGGAATCATCGCAACGTGTGCAGCTGGAGATATCGGCCAGGGGCGGTGAGCGGCGCTACTCTATAGCGGCCGCTCACACCATAAATCAGCTAAGTTTACCGACTCAGTCAATTGACACTTCACTGATATTGAACTTGAATTACTTCCAGGAACTTCCGGCGATACAGTATCGTAACGCAGTACCTCAACTGCTGATTGGGCTGCAAGACGTTTCGCTGATGAAGCCACTGGAAGTGCGATCGGCGAGGAAGGTCAACCAATTGCTATGCGAAGTCTAGCGTTGAGCGTTTCACTACCGGCTTATTGTGGGCAGAAGATGAGGTATGTTTCCCAGATAGCCTTCCAATGGCTAAGAAACGCCTATTGGCATTGGAACGCAAGCTGGAAAAAGATTTACCCCTAAAAGAAGAAGTTCATAATCAGATTAGAATGTACGTTGAGAAGGGATTTGCACATGAAGCATCTAATGAGGAGGTGCTTGAAGCCCCTTCTGGTCGTGCATGGTACTTACCAATAAACGTCGTTGGCCACCCTCGCAAACCGGAGAAGAAAAGATTAGTGTGGGATGCAGCTGCTAAAGTAAACGGGGTATCTCTGAATTCAAAGCTGCTGAAAGGCCCAGACCTATTAGTTCACCTTCCTGGAGTATTGTGCAAATTCAGACAGAGACGTGTTGCCTTTGGAGGTGATATTGAAAAAATGTTCCACCAAATACGAATAAGAAAGCCTGACACACACTCTCAACGATTTCTTTTTCGATTCAATCCGGGCGAAAGACCCAAAACATACATCATGGATGTCGCTACGTTTGGCGCAACTTGCTCACCGTGTTCTGCTCAGTACGTTATGCACTTGAATGCCGACCAATACAAAGAGACGTACCCAGAAACTGCCGCTGCAATCAAGCAGAAAACCTACATGGATGATAACTTTGATAGCTGCGACACCGTAGAAGAAGCAAATGCCAGAGCACGACAAGTCCACCTTATACATAGCAAAGCCGGTTTCAATATGCGCAATGGATGAGTAATGAGTCAACAGCCCTTGTAGGTTTGGAAAAGGCTAACAGAATCCAACACAAGGCGATAGAACTGGAACAAAAAGAACAATTTCCGAGAGTTCTAGGTCTCACCTGGGACACGTCAACCGACGTAATAAGATTTGCTGCAAATTGGCAAGATGCTCTGAAACCTTATGCGGTAGGAGAAAAGAGGCCGACAAAGCGAATTGTACTGCGTATTGTGATGAGCTTATTCGATCCTTTGGGCCTTCTAGCCCCAGCACTGATCCATGGCCGAATTCTAATGCAAGACTTATGGCGGTCCGGACTGGACTGGGATGCTGAGTTGAGCGACTCAGAACATCTTAAATGGCAACGATGGGTTAACCTACTACCGGGTCTCGAAAGGCTGGAAATTCCTCGATGGTACTTCTCGAAAGCATCGGTGGTTGACTACAATAGCATTCAGCTTCATGTGTTCACCGATGCGAGTGAACTTGGGTATGGATGTGCAGCCTACCTCCGCATGGCAACGGCTAGCGAGATTAATTGCTGTTTGGTGATGGCAAGAAGTCGTGTAGCACCATTAAAACATTTGTCTATTCCGCGCATGGAGCTCGAAGCAGCATTGCTAAGGGCAAGACTAATGCAAGCAGTGAGCGAAAATTTGGAGTTACATATTTGTCACAAATTCATACAGACTCTGAAGTTGTCTTGTCCTGGATCCGTTCTCCCACGCGAGAGTTAAAACAATTTTTAGCTTGCCGAGTTGGTGAAATACTGACGCTAACCGAACTGCACAACTGGAGGCATGTTCCCACGAAAGAAAATCCGGCAGACTGCTTAACAAAATGGTGCAAAGAGACAGACATTCAACCAAACGGAATGTGGTTACTTGGACCATCGTTCTTGCGTAGCGATTCTGTACCGGTTTATGTCAAATTGTAGACGAAAACGTGCAGGTCTTCCGGTGTTAACGATAAAGGCCACTAAAAAACAGCAAGCTCATATTCTAAAATCTGTTTCGTACGAAAACTTACCCCTGAGCTCCGAAGAGTTTGAGAAGGCTGAGATAGTGATATGGAAGCTTACACAAGAAGACGCATATCATGCAGAAATGCAAAAGCTAGAGATCAGCCAGCCAGACCTAAAACAGGATGCCGCAACCGAACTGGAGAAAAACAACCCCCTGTTCTCGCTCACGCCTTTTAAAGACGCACACGGAGTTCTACGCGTGAATAACCGACTATGCAAAGCAAAGCAGATAGATCTCAACGCACGTTATCCGATCATACTCCCGAAAAATCACGCCGTGACGGAACTGATCATTAACGATTATCACCGCAGGTTCGGGCATTCCAATAGCGAAACGGTTGTGAATGAGATTAGGCAGCGTCAACGTCAAACTGTCAACGCTGCAAAATAAGAAAATGTCAGCCGAGCATACCTAGAATGGCACCACTCCCAGAAGCGAGACTTACCTCCCATATTCGTCCGTTTAGTGCAGTAGGCATCGACTACCTGGGGCCAATAGAGGTGGTCAACGCAAGACGGCGAGAAAAATGGTATGTAGCTGTGTTTACTTGCCTCGTTACACGAGCATTGCATCTAGAAGTCGCACACAGCTTGTCTACAGTAGCGTGCATCATGGCAATTCGTCGGTTTGTGAGTCGAAGGGGTCTACCTACTGAAATATTTTCCGATAACGGCACGAATTTCGTCGGCGCTAACAACGAGCTACAAAAACAAATATCAGACAATAAGTACTCCTTAGCCGACACCTTTACCGACGCACACACTACGAGGCGATTCAATCCACCTTCAGCACCGCACATGGGCGGAGTATGGGAGCGAATGGTGAGGAGTGTTAAAGAAGCATTGAATGCGTTTGACGATAGGGGAAAATTAAATGACGAAATTCTACTCACCGTTCTTTCAGATTCAGAGAGCCTGATTAATTCCCGCCCCCTCACATACATGCCACAAACGCTCTCCGACTCGGAAGCATTAACACTAAACCATTTCCTTTTAGGATCGTCGGTAGGAAGAAAGGAGATGGTAACCATTGTACCACACCCGGCGGAAGCTCTAAGGAGCAGCTATCGCCGAGCTACAGAACTCACCAGCCGCTTTTGGGACAGATGGCTCAAAGAATACGTCCCGACTCTTCATGGGCGAGCCAAGTGGCAAAGAGAAGGCGAACAGTTGAAAGTGGGCGCGTTGGTCTTCGTGACGGAAGGATCTCGAAAGGAATGGCCACGAGCTGTTGTAGAAAAGTGTTTCCTGGATGTGATGGTAGTGTCAGGCAGGCGATGGTGAGAACAGCGCACGGGAAAATGTTAAAACGCCCGGTCGTAAAACTAGCGAGGATCGATGCAGAAGTTAGAGAGAAAGAGATTGATGATGCAAAGGCTGATAGTGGGAACGGCAAAACACAGTAGGTTGATTGTCGCGTCTTTATCAATTGGTGAATCCAAACCGCATGGATTCACGTGGGGGGAATGTTGACACGCCAAAATATAAACAGTACGAAGGTTGGGATAAACAGAGGTGCGTTAATCGATCTGAGCGCAATCGATCACCACTGCTATAAAACGCGAGCAGGATAGAAGATCGGGCGAGAGAGAGAGATAACAATCGTTCTAAGCGGTCAGGGTTCGTGTGCCAGGTCAACGGTCGAGGATCGGGAATCGGCAGAGCGCGCGAGAAATCTTGACCAAATAAGGGCATGCGCAACAGAAGCGATTTATTAATCAAAGTGTGAAGACCAAATTGTAAAAAAGTGTGAATAATTTTGAATCAATTAAAATAAATATAATTTCAAATCCACGCTGTACAAAGGTCTTGTTATCGCTTCCACACTCTACTCTAACAATTTTGTCGCGAAAATTTAGAATGCCTACAGGCAAGTCTTCGTCCATAATGGCGAAAATTCCGGATAACTGATGAAAGGCAACTCCTAAAGTCTTAGATTTAATTGTCCAAGGAAGCTTAAATAATTACCTTTCAAATTATGTACATGTTAAGAAATTATCTCTAACTAGTTTTTTTCCAAAGCCAGCCGAAAAAGAGGCATTTGAAAATCCATTCCATAATACTTTAATTAAAGTTGAAAGAGTACGATGGTATAAAATGTTATTCTAAAAGATATTCAGTAATTTGTATACGAATAGTTTCTTCACATCTTTCAAAATCAGTCAAAACCTTTCGCGGGCCGGATTGAATATTGCGGCAGGCCGCATTTGGCCCGCGGGCCGGACTTTGCCGACCGCTGTTTTAGTGTGTTGTTCAGTATTTTAGTTTTAATAACCGCTCCAAAAGCAGTAATGGACTTGGAGAAGTTAAGGATGACGATTCTGTAATATAAATGTCTAAGTAATAAAATGTCTAATACTTCGCTTTTGAAAACAACAGATTTAAAATGTTGCAGTTATAGGACAACCAACGTGTGCTGCGTCTCTACGGGACACTTGGAAATATCTTTTTTCGGTACCTGTAATATCTAATTATGCCTGCCTTTAGCCTATAGAAACGAGATTTAGACGTCAGGAGCTTGGAATAGCGCATCTCTAGAACCGTTCCGTGTCTCTATATCTCATGAACCGTTCACGGTCTCTACACATTTATCTAATTTGTACATGTGTATTTTTAATATTTGTGCTACCTATGAGTAAAAGTGGTGAAAATTGGCTACAGTTACCCTATAAATAAGCAAAAACTATCGTGTTTTTCAAAATCATAAAATATTTTCTTCTTCTTCTTTGGCTCAACATCCGTTGTCGGTCAAGGCCTGCCTGTACCACTTGTGGGCTTGGCTTTCAGTGACTAATTGATTTCCCCCCATAGTAGGATAGTCAGTCCTACGTATGGCGGCACGGTCCATTGGGGCTTGGACCCATGATGGGCATTTTGTTAAGTCGTTCGAGTTGTCGACTGTACTACGAGACCGGCTTATTTTTAGATATTTTCTTACAGTCTGAAAAATTACACGATATTTTGATGTTTTATACACCAAATAAAAGAAAAAAAAGTACAAACTTAATAAAACTGTTCGAAAATCTCTTAAAACGCGCTCCACGTGGTGTTTGGGATGCGAACTACATATTCATTGTAATATAGGGAAAGCGGGGCAAAATGGTCATGCTAAGCAGTTTACTGAATATTCCTTTGATTATTCCACAAAACACAATTATTCTTACAATATTGTATGCCTCCACCCTTTATCTCTGGATTGGAATTGCCACCTAGAATGAAAATATTGAAAACACGAAAAAACTGTAAAATAAATGTTAACGTTTTACGAGGAGCTATTTTGACACGCAGGGCAAAATGGGCATAGCCCTGGGGCAAAATGGGCATAGCCCTGGGGCAAAATGGGCATATGTAAACAAATTGTGAAAAGTCAAACCACTGGGGCTATATAGGCCATAACAACTGCGCTTAGGTGATGGTCTATGCTTTTGCGTACGTTTCGTGAAATGTATTCTCGTCCTATCTTTTGTTTTGCTGTTCAGGAAAGTCAAACAAAATCGAATATTTTGAAGCTGTCCCTGTTATCATTATTGTGGGGACAAATACAACACCATAGCCTCACCAAGCGCCATATGTCAAAAGCATCTGTCCATTTTGTCCCAAGTGTAACTGCCCGTTTTGCTCCACGTGAGGGATTTTTGTATTTTTTGTTTTATTAATAAAAATACGCATTCAATCTCCTTGATTTCTTCAGACAAATAGTATAGATGTATATCATATCTATAAAAATAAACAATGTGAAACTTCACGCATCCTTGTGACATTGGTTTAAGCTTATTTTCGAAGTGGCAAAAATTACATCAATATGATCTTCTTCTTCTTCTTCTTCTTTGGCACAACAACCGTTGTCGGTCAAGGCCTGCCTGTACCACTTGTGGGCTTGGCTTTCAGTGACTAATTGATTTCCCCCCATAGCAGGATAGTCATTCCTACGTATGGCGGCACGGTCCATTTGGGGTTTGAACCCATATCACGGTCCATTTGGGGTTTGAACGGGCATGTTGTTAAGTCGTACGAGTTGACCACTATACTACGAGACCGGCTGCATCAATATGATACTAAATATTATTTTACGTTTTTCTTGGTTATTTGTTATGTAAAGGTTATGCAACTTACATGGTGTTCATAGAACACTCTAATGAATACATTTTGAGCATTGGAAAGTATCTTTGTTATGAAATAATGCTTAAATACAGGGTGCCCATTTTTTCGAGCAGCTATCTAAGTGAGTATAATATACAGGTGGGCTTATCCCAAGGTGTATGAATATAGAAAGCTGATTTTTATCGCTTCTACTTCTGAATGAAAATTTTAAGAGTGTTTTGTGTATTCGTTGAGCCTCCAGAAAGCTTGTTTGAACAAAAGTTTTAACCCATCCTGTCAAAGTGGCACTTAAAAAACCCGTTAACAAACATTGCGGCGATGAAGTTGCATTTTCACAAATCAAATAAAAAAAGCGCAATGAGTTCAAAAGCTGCCATGTAAAAATGACTACGAAATCGCTAGCTCACGCTAGAGGGTTTGCTGTGCAATGCGCAGAACCTTAATTCGCATTAACACCGGCTGCGCAAATTCGAGCAGTTTCCTGCGCAGGAAATGTACCAAAATCTGCGCCCAAGTCGTTGATCCGCTTTCCATAAGGCCAGCAGCTTCAACAGTATTGATCGCATGCCGTTTGCTATGACTTCCCATGTTTCAGCATTCTTTAACATCACCTCGGTCAGGTTTGTTCCGTTGATTGTTGTTCCTCACTTAACGGTGATTTCATGACGTTCCTCAGCAAAACGAGGGCAATGAAAAAGCACGTGTTCTGCTGACTCCACGATGCTCACACACGCTGGGCAGTCTGGCGAGCTTGCGTGACGGTACTTGTGAAGATAACTCCTGTGTGTGTGTGTGGGTGTGTGTGTGTGTGTGTGGTGCGTGCGTGCGTGCGTGCGTGCGTGCGTGCGTGCGTGCGTGCATGCGTGCGTGCGTGCGTGCGTGCGGAAACCCCAAAACTGTGTGATTCTGATGCGTACATTTTCATCCGCTGCGGCTACCTGAGAGACAACACAACCATTGGATTGCCACCACCATCTTTGCGATCGGTTCTGCTGTTGGGGGTATTAAAAAGACACACGATTGAACCAAACGTGCATGTGATATGTAGCATATTTCTTTCCAATTCAGCTAGCGAACGCAACTGGAAACAAAGTTTGAATTGAACTCATACAAAAGAGTATTCTGGATTGGTTTATTACGGTGCGCGTATGGTGCTGCACCTGTCCGTCCAGAATCTCGCGGCTTGTTGACTTAGAGTCGGTATCATGACGTCGTGCGACCGGCACTGCCTTGGAATGGGTAAGGCTCGGTAGGTTCATGTCCTTTGTTCAAGTGTATTCCGTGCATTTATCGCGCCACGGCGGTAGACGCGGCAGCAACAAAGTCAAGACAAACTCTTCCCCGGTACGGATGGCGCTTCAAAGTTCTTTTTCTTATTATTATTCTTGTCATTACGGCCTACGCGATCATGTTGACCTTTTCAGGACTTGACGTACACATAGCCGGATAGTCAGCTCTTGCTACGGCGGACAGTTCATACGCGGTTAGAACCCACGACGGACATGCAGATGTGCGGAATGATGGCGGTGCCGCGGGCCTGCTCCTATCCAGCATGCAACTTGCATACTGCCACACTGTCTCCTATCCGGTGCATAGGCAGCAGGCAGGAGGAAGGATGCACCTCCACAACGAAAAAACACCGTCATGAACCAGCGGCGGATGTAACGGTAGACGGACTAGGCGGTCGCCGAAGATCTCTAGTCTGTAGTATGCAGTATGTTTACAAGTGGACAGAGTATTAGCGACAAGGGCCCCCGAAAAGATGGTCGTTGGGGCTCCGTGGCGGGAGAACCATTTGCCCCCTCCACCCCCCTCATGCCGGCAATAATTTTAGGGCCTGTGACCGATGATCGTAAAGGTCCCATGGCCTAAGCCTTATCCCCCCTCTCTCCCTCCACTGGCAATTTAGATATACTGTTAAATCTCCCAACAGCTGTGTGCCAGTACCCCCTCCCCCCGGTCATCAGTTACCATTTACAGGGGCCTCAACTCGTCTTTCAGCCTTTCGTCAACACTTTCCTTTCCGATGGATCATAACATTCCGGAAGAGCATACATTCGGCGACAGTTTTGCACACACACGCACACACACACCCTTGCGCAGACGGCTCAGCATATCTGTGTAATCTACACCATACGAAAGCAAAAGCTTATGGTAACAAAGTTATGCTTAATGCTTAACACGTTCAGTTCGATGGCAGGCCCCAGGGAATGCCAGTGAACTTTCCAGTATACTGGTTTCACAATCAGCTTGCGTTCTTGAAGCCGGCGGAACAGAATGTTGATGAAAATCAGCGCCGGGTTGAATGTGTTATTGCGGATTAGGGTTCTGCGCATTGCACAGCAAACACTCCAGCGTGAGCTAACGATTCCGTAGTCAATTTTACATTGCAGCGTTTGAACTCATTGCGCTTTTTTGGTTTGATTTGTGAAAATTAAACTTCTTCGCCGCAATGTTTGTTAACGGCTTTTTTAAGCGCCACAGCAACTCATAAGCATTGTCCACTCGCAAGAAAGAGATAGCGCTATCCCGCTGCGCAAATTCGAGCAGTTTCCAGCGCAGAAAATGTACCAAAATCTGCGCTGGCCAGCGCAGATTTTGGCTCCCCGCTGCGCAAAGCGACGGAAGAAATCATGCCGTTCGGAGAATTTTATCATGCCATCTTTTTCCCTCCAACGGCAAATTTGTCAAGCAGCTCGTCGGGCTTCCCGTCCCTGGCTCCGCCTCATACCCCTCGCCTGAACGCACTGTCGAAGGTTTGAATGTGTTGGTGCGTCAGACGGCCAATCGCTGTCAGCCGTCGTCCGTGCTTTTTCCCTCCATAGCGCTATCTCTTTCTCGCGTGTGGACAATGCTCATGAGTTGCTGTGGCGCTTAAAAAACCGTTTACACACATTGCTGCGATGCATTTGAATTTTCACAAATCAAACAAAAAAAAGCGCAATAAGTTCAATTGCTGCAATGTAAAAATGACTAAGGAATCGCTAGCTAACGCTGGAGGGTTTGCTGTGAAACGCGCTGAATCCTAATTCGCATTAACACGTTCATCCCGGCGCTGATTTTCATCAACTTTCCTTTCCACCAGCACCTAGAACGCAGGCTGGAAAGTTCACTGGCAGGCAGTGGGGCCTGCCATCGATCTGAACGTGTTAAGCATTAAGCATAACTTTGTTACACTAAGCTTTTGCTTTCGTATGTTGTAGATTACACAGATATGCTGAGCCGTCTGCGCAAGGGTATGAGCGTGCGTGTGTGTGCAAAACTGTCGCCAAATGTGTTTTTTTTCCGAAATGTTATGATCCATCGGTCAAAGAAAGGAAGGTGTTCATGAAAGTCGAAAAGACGAATTGCGGCCCCTGTCAATGGTAACTGATGACAGGGAGGAGGGGGTAGTGGCACACAGCTGTTGGGAGATTGAACAGTATACTTAAATTGCCGGCGGGAAGAGGGGTGGCCATGGGACCCCTACGATCATCGGTCACAGGCCCCAAAATTGTAGTCGCCATGGGGGGAGGGAAGGTGCAAATGGTTTTCTCCAGCCACGGAGCCCTAAAGGCCATCTTTCCGAGGGCCCTTGTCGCTAATAATCTGTCCACTTGTAGACATACGGCATACTACAGACTAGAGATCTTCGGCGACCGCCTAGTCCGTCTACCGTTAGATCCGCCGCTGGTTCATGACGGTGGAGGTTGTTGTGGAGGTGCATCCATCCTCCGCTTGCAGCGTATGCATCGGGAAGGAGACAATGTGGCAGTATGCAAGTTACCCGCTGGATAGGAGCGGGCCCGCGACACCGCCATCATTCCGCACATCTGCATGCCCGTCGTGGGTTCTAACCGCGTATGAACCGTTCGCCGTAGCAAGAACTGACTATCCCGCTACGTGGTACTCAAGTCCTGAAAAGGTCGGCATAATCGCGTAGACTATTACGCCAATAATAATAATAATAATAATAAGAACAAGAAGAAGAACTATGCTAAGCAGTCCACACTCGAGGAAGGTTTTTGATTTGACTTTGGTGCTGCCGGGTCTACCGCTGTGGCGCGACAAATGCACGGAATTCACTCGACTAAAACATGAACCTACCGATCCGAACCCATTCCAAGGCAATGCCGGTCAATCGGCGTCATGATAACTTCTCCAAACCAACAAGCCGCCAGATTCTGGACGGGCAGGTGCAGCACCATATGCGCGAAAGAAATTTGCTACATATCACATGCACGTTTGCTTCGATCGTGTGCCTTTTTAACACCCCCAACAGCAGAACCGATCATAAAGATCGTGGTTCCAATCCGATAGTTGTGTTGTCTCAGGTAGCGAAATCGAAAATGCATGGGCCTTTGTAGCCGCAGCGGATGAAAATGTACGCATCAGAATCAAACAGTTTTGGGGTTTCCAAACGCACGCACACACAAAAACACACAAACACGCGCGCGCAAACTCACACAGACACACACACACACACACACACACACACACACACACACACACACACACACACACACACACACACACACACACACACACACACACACACACACACACACGCACGCACGCACGCACACACCCGCGAAAGCGCGAACGCAAGCACGCACCCACGAAAGCGCATTCCCTCACCCCCCCACCAGACCCCCCCCCCCTTCCCGCACGAGCGAGTACGGCTACCTTATCGGAAGAAAGGCTGGTTCAGCTATCATATAGCGCATCATCATCCAAAGCGCCGGGCGGGGTGGGAGATCGCGGCATGATAGAGTGAATGGTCACTTTCCCCGCGCTGTGTGCGTGTGTGTGTGTGTGTGTGTCGAGACCCAAAACTCGAGACAGATTTCTGCACATTACAAAAAAAAATATTGCCACTATACGCCGTGCTACATGATGCTTAGAAAGTCATTGAAGCATCAAACATGTTCTAATAAAAAAATATTAGATTAGTGTTAGACGTTCTCCTACGCTTGTTTTAAATAGGCTTCTTCACCCTCTATTGGCAGGGGCATCGAATGGTCTCATCAGCAGCGGCACGAAATAAAATAAACCATCAATACACCGATAACACTTTAAATCCCAATCCAGCTTCTCCCACAGCGTCTCAAGGTCACACACAAATTAATAAATGCTAACACCCACCAATAACAATATACAACCGCTATGCACATATAAGTATCAACGCATACACCACAACACCCAATCAGCTGGCGGCGGAAGGCACGGGTAGAAGCGCAAGTAAGGCAAGCCAGGGTGAGGGAGGGAGAGGAGAGGAAGAAGCGGACGAAAAAATGGGCGCCATTATTTTTTTTTTAATTTTTAGACCGTTTTTTTTTTTGCTCCGCCGCCGCCCGAACTCGGCCCGAACTGCCCGAACTGCGCGACCCAGCGCAGGAATTGCTGAAGTCCAGCGCGTGAGACGAGCCAAAATCTGCGCTGGCCAGCGCAGATTTGGCCTGGTCTCCCGCGCTGGACTTCAGCGATTCCTGCGCAGACCTGCGCCGGGTTAGCGCCATCTGTTGGCGAAATGGACGAACTGTTTATGGCGGCGGAGCAAAAAAAAAAACGGTAAAAAAATTTAAAAATATTGGCGCCCATTTTTTCGTCCGCTTCTTCTCCCTCCCTAACCCTGCCTTGCCTTACTTGCGCTTCTGCCCGTGCCTTCCGCTGCCAGCTGATTGGGTGTTTGTGGTGTATGCGTTGATTCATATATGTGCATTGCGGTTGTGTATTGTTGTTATTGGTGGGTGATAGCATTTATTAATTTGTGTGTGACCTTGAGAGGCTGTGGGAGAAGCTGGATTGGGATTCAAAGTGTTATCGGTGTATTGATGGTTTATTTTATTTCGTGCCGTTGCTGATGAGACCATTCGATGCCCCTGCCAATTGAGGGTGAAGAAGCCTATTTAAAAAAAGCGTAAGAGATCGTCTAACACCAATCTAATATTTTTTGACGCTTCAACGACCTTCTAAGCATCATGTAGCACAGTGTATAGTGGCAATAAAATATTTTTTTTAAAATATGCCTAAATCTGTCTCGAGTTTTCGGGCCACGACACACACACACACACAGCGCGGGGAAAGTGTTCGTTCACTCTATCATGTCGCGATCCCCCTCCCCGCCCGGCGCTAGGGTTGAGGATGCTACAAGAAAGCTGAACCAACCGTTCTACCGATAAGGTAGCCGTAATCGATCATGCGGGGGGGGGGGGGGGAGTGCGTGCTTGCTCGACTTCGGGGGTGCGTGCTCGCGAGCGCGCTTTCGTGGGTGCGTGCTGGCGTGCGCGCTTTCATGCTCGCGGGCGCGCGTACGTGCGTGTGTGTGTGTGTGCGTGCGTGCGTGCTGGCGTGCGCGCGTTCATGAATGTGTTCGCGCGCGCGCGTGTGTGTGTGTGTGTGAGAGAGAGTTTGCGCGTGCGTGTTTGTGTGTGAGTTTGCGCGCGCGTGTTTGTGTCATTGTGTGTGTGCGTGCGTTTGGAAACCCCAAAACTATTTGATTCTGATGTGTACATTTTCATCCGCTGCGGCTACAAAGTACCACGCATTTTCGATGTTGAGAGACAATACAACCATTGGCGTTGGCATCTTTGTGATCGGCTCTGCTGTTGGGGTATTAAAAAGACACACGATCTAAGCAAACGTGCGTGTGATATGTTGCACATTTATTTCTAATTCAGCTAGCGGACGCAAGTGGAAACAACATTTTGAATTGAATTCATACAAAAGAGGATTCTGGATTTGTTTATTACGGTGCGCGTATGGTGCTGCACCTGCCCGTCCAGAATCTGGCGGCTTGTTGGTTTGGAGAAGTTATCATGACGCCGATTGACCGGCATTGCCTAGGAATGGGTTCGGATCGGTAGGTTCATGTTTTAGTCGAGTGAATTCCGTGCATTTGTCGCGCCACAGCGGTAGACCCGGCAGCACCAAAGTCAAATCAAAAACCTTCCTCGAGTGTGGACTGCTTAGCATAGTTCTTCTTCTTGTTCTTATTATTATTATTATTATTGGCGTAATAGTCTACGCGATTATGCCGGCCTTTTCAGGACTTGAGTACCACGTAGCGGGATAGTCAGTTCTTGCTACGGCGAACGGTTCATACGCGGTTGGAACCCACGATGGGCATGCAGATGTGAGGAATGACGGCGGTGCCGCGGGCCCGCTCCTATCCTGCGGGTAACTTGCATACTGCTACATTGTCTGCTTCCCGATGCATACGCTGCAGGCAGGAGGAAGGATGCACCTCCACAACAAAAAAACACCGTCATGAACCAGCGGCGGATCTAACGGTAGACAGACTAGGCGGTCGCCGAAGATCGCTAGTCTGTAGTATGCCGTATGTCTACAAGTGGACAGATTATTAGCGACAAGGGCCCCCGGAAAGATGGCCTTTAGGGCTCCGTGGCTGGAGAAAACCATTTGCACCTTCCCTCCCCCCATGGCGACTACAATTTTGGGGCCTGTGACCGATGATCGTAGGGGTCCCATGGCCACCCCTCTTCCCGCCGGCAATTTAAGTATACTGTTCAATCTCCAACAGCTGTGTGCCACTACCCCCTCCTCCCTGTCATCAGTTACCATTGACAGGGGCCGCAATTCGTCTTTTCGACTTTCATGAACACCTTCCTTTCTTTGACCGATGGATCATAACATTTCGGAAAAAAAACACATTTGGCGACAGTTTTGCACACACACGCACGCTCATACCCTTGCGCAGACGGCTCAGCATATCTGTGTAATCTACAACATACGAAAGCAAAAGCTTAGTGTAACAAAGTTATGCTTAATGCTTAACACGTTCAGATCGATGGCAGGCCCCACTGCCTGCCAGTGAACTTTCCAGCCTGCGTTCTAGGT
The DNA here is from genome assembly GCF_017562075.2 of Anopheles merus. Classification (NCBI taxonomy): domain Eukaryota; kingdom Metazoa; phylum Arthropoda; class Insecta; order Diptera; family Culicidae; genus Anopheles; species Anopheles merus. The sequence continues at coordinate 6,622 of NW_024427950.1, read as the reverse complement.
GCTGGTGGAAAGGAAAGTTGATGAAAATCAGCGCCGGGATGAACGTGTTAATGCGAATTAGGATTCAGCGCGTTTCACAGCAAACCCTCCAGCGTTAGCTAGCGATTCCTTAGTCATTTTTACATTGCAGCAATTGAACTTATTGCGCTTTTTTTGTTTGATTTGTGAAAATTCAAATGCATCGCAGCAATGTGTGTAAACGGTTTTTTTAAGCGCCACAGCAACTCATGAGCATTGTCCACACGCGAGAAAGAGATAGCGCTATGGAGGGAAAAAGCACGGACGACGGCTGACAGCGATTGGCCGTCTGACGCACCAACACATTCAAACCTTCGACAGTGCGCTCAGGCGAGGGGTATGAGGCGGAGCCAGGGACGGGAAGCCCGACGAGCTGCTTGACAAATTTGCCGTTGGAGGGAAAAAGATGGCATGATAAAATTCTCCGAACGGCATGATTTCTTCCGTCGCTTTACGCAGCGGGGTACATTTTCTGCGCTGGAAACTGCTCGAATTTGCGCAGCGGGCAACACCGTGTCTTCGAGCTGGTACTCGAATGTTATTCTAGCTTTTTAGCTAGAATAATCCAGACTGTAAATTACAGGCTAGTTTCATGTGTGGTTTTGTATGGAGTGTTAACATGATTTCAGCCTCCAACTGTCAAACTCCATACAAAAGCTGACTAGAATCGTGAAGGGCCCCAATATTAGATTAATATTAGATGTTCTCCTACGCTCGTTTGAAATTGCCTTCTTCACCTTCGATTAGCACCAGCATCAAATGGCCTCATCAGCAGCGGCATGAAATAGAATAAACCATCAATACACCGATCATACTTTAATTCCCGAAATAAACCACCAAACCAAACATACACACAATTAAAAATGCAAACCCCTGTACCAATCAAAACACACAACCGCGCTATACACCACATATACATGTATCAACGTATACTAGTGATTTTTTTTCGGAGCATTTCGGAGCGCACCAACGGCTCCGGAGCCGGCTCCGACTTTTTCCCGGAGCCGGCTGTGCACCAACGGCTCCGGAGCCGGCTCCGCACCAACGGTTCCGGAGCCGGCTCCGCTCCGACCTCTCCGCACCCACGACTCCGTACCCACGGCTCCGCACCAACGGCTCCGTAGCTGGCTCCGGACTAACGGCTTTGCACTCACGGCTCCGCTGCGGAGCCGGCTTCGGGCCCACCGTTCCGGACACATGACATGCATGACGTTGTGTAGCATTCGTTAGTCTCGTCTTTCTTAACAATATTCAAAACTAATCGATGTTTTTTTTGATACATGCTATTAATCATGACCTACTACGCTATTTACGGATTTCCTCGATTGAAACTTCATTGAAAAAGTTCTTTTGGTCCTTTGTGTTAAAACCGGCTTCGGGGCCGTTGGAGCGGTGCCGTTGGTGCGGAGCCGGCTCCGGAGCTGTGGGTGCGGAGCCGTTGGTGCGGAGCCGGCTCCGGCTTCGGAGCCGTTTTGCCCATCACTAACGTATACACAACACCCAATCAACTGATGGCAGAAGGCACCGGCTAAAGCGCAAGTAAGACAAGGCAGGGTGAAGGAGAGCGAGGAAGAGGAGGAAAAACTGGGGACTAATATTTTGAATTTTTGCTCCGCCGCCTGAAATAATTAGTCTATTTCCCAACAGAGGGCGCCAAAACTGCTCAAACCAGTGCAAATTTCAATGTATGCTGATTTTGCCCCATTTCCTGCGCAGGAAACTGCTCAAATTTGCGCAACGGGTAAAAGGTATTTTTGGTTATGTTTAGTATTCTCATAAATTTAATTACTTATGTAATTACTTCAATAAATTGTAACGATTTGGCGTATGAGCTGTCAAAGATGTTTTCGAAATGCATGGTGAAATACTACCTGCGTAGAGTTTATTCCCATTAACATAATAAAATTAAAAATATACCTTTAATAGGTCCATAGTTCACATTAGCATAGATATCAATGAACAATAAATCATTGCAAATAAAAGATTAGGGTCTCATTAATATATTAAAACAAAATTATTTTGAGTATTTGTTACATAATGATTGTATTTGCATTCTAAAATACAAATGCTGCATATTGAAAATCAAAACATAAATCTTTGAACATTTCAACGTATTTCTCGCCAAACTTGAAATCACCCGTACAACCTTCAGCATTAACCTTAAACCGTTTAACCTTCGTTTCTATGACCAAAAATATACCCTCATCTTTATGACCACCTACCCGGGTAGGTAATACATTTTATAAGGGAGTTTGTATTTTTTTTTGGTGAAAAAATGTCTTATTTAACTTATGTTATGCAGCTATTATAACAATACTTCTTTTTATGTTATAAATTTTTTATGTATAGCTTTTAGTTACGTAAATTGAATACATACCAATTAGTTCAACTGACACTAAGAGACCACAATTTCTTCCCGACTGTCGCGGCAATCATTTCAATCTATGTGACTTAAGAAGAATATTAAGAGCTAGAAAATTTTGGAATACATTTTATAAATATAACTACTTGCATTGATGTATAGCAAATCGTTACAAAATTAATGACTAACCGAAACCAATTTTTTTATTATATGTATTACCAGCACGTATAGGTGGTTATAGAAGTAAGGGGTGAAAGTTTATTTTATTTTTTAAAGCAGGCTTAAAAAATTTGAAAACTTCCGAATTTGTTTACCTCGATATTAACACATGTTTCTCTAGGCATTCTAATTTTTTGGATCGATTCGATAATCCAATAAAAAGTTATCATAAAAAGAATAAACAAACATACCCGAGTAGGTGGTTATAGAATCAAGGTTAACGTGGTAGAAATTTTCAGGTCCAACATCGAAGTGGCTTGGAAAACCTTGTATCTGGTGGGTAAATCCCTAACGGTTCAATTGAATGTAGAAAAAGGTTAATAAACTGCGGATACATTAAAAAATGAAGCAAGCGAAAACTTGTGCATAAATTTCACCAAACGAAAATTAATTCTCTTTTAATGAGTGGAAAGTGGTTGGTTGTCGGGTTATTTGCGTGACAAAACAATTGTTTGGTTACTACTATGCGGTTACTACTATACTATCTACTATGCGATCATTTTGAGTTTTCGGGATCCTGTCAAAAAGATTTCGGCTGAGATTTCAGCTCGGAGCTGATTTTTTTTACTTGAAATTTTTGTTTTGCCCCCCCCCCTCCTTTTTTTACTGAAAACCTTTTGACATTTCGATTCAGGTACCGATACCATCAAAGTTGAAAAATAGTGCTACGATTTTTGAAAACAAAACTTTTTGTTTTGAACTGGCTTCCAAGGCTTGAAATCACCCGTGCATCCTTCAGCATTCGTTTAACGTAGCTGATGTGCAGCCTTCAGCATTCGTTTAACGTAGCTGAAATCTTCAGTTCCAACCCCTGTATAAGAGGAAAGATTCTCCATCAAATGATTCTTCCATGTAAAGGCACCTAATGAAATACATACATTAAAATATTCATACATTTTTCTGTTTCATTTTTTTTTTTGCAGGAATTATAAGCCTCACTTTTGGTGTTGAGGTCCATTTTGAAACACCAGATAGTGGATTCTTTCTGAAGCATTCTCCGCGACAAAGTGCTTTAGCATCTGTGGTATCGGCTGCAACATCAAACTATGGCAAAGTACGACCATCTAATGGTGATTCCGTATTATCGGTGGACCGATTCACGGTAGTACAAACTACACAACCAGTATCTGTTAGAGCTAGCTATGGGCCGTTTTCTACAAAGCAAACAGTACCTGCCCGTTACATCGTTCCTGACGTACTTGAAAGCACACATACTGAAGGAAGTTCCACACATAATACAACCGCCACATTGATAGAATTACAGCAACAATCAAATCTTCAGTTAGATATATCCGCCCATGTAGTACGAAACACTGTCGCACGTGATTCACCTGTACTTCGCGTTTTGTTTCATGCTGGTGCAGATCCAGGCGGTCATTTACAAAGACAGAAAATTTGCGTACTGCTTCATGCGTCGATGGGTAACCAAATCCCACTTAAAGGGAAGTGTATGCCGGAAGGCGAAGATGGCGTATGTGTAGCAGAAGTAATTATACCATCCAACTGGTGGCCACCTTTGCCTCCTCCAGAAAGAGACGGACGTATCTCCAGCACGCCACCCAAGAGCCCACAAAGAATAGTACAAGTGTCTTATAGTGTATTCGAGCCTCCTGCACGAAGTCCAGAACTTTGTGAACCTAAAGTACAGATTCAACCGTTGACACCTTTTGCGAAAATTCCTCTTATTCAATCACTGTTACCATACAAAGAACTACGCGCTGATAATACGCTTACTATGATGGTTCCTCAACAACCTCTGTATCCACTGTCAAAATTACACGTTCCAGTTTTTCTTCATCCAGAGAAAGGTCAGAATATTGCTGTATTTATAGTAAGGTACGTAGTTTTATTTTCTGATAAATCGAGATATATTGTCTTAGAAATATCTATAAGTAACTATCAAGAATAACTAGCAGTAACTTTTTCATTTGAGCCGGTCTGGTGGTACAGTCGTCAACTCGTACGACTTAAAAACATGCCCGTCATGGGGTTCAAGTCCCGAATAGACCGTGCCCCCATACGTAGGACTGACTATCCTGCTATGGTAACAATAAGTCATAGAAAGCCAAGCTCACTTCATTAGTGGGTATAGGCAGGCCTTGACCGACAGCGGTGTTGTTCTAATGAAAAAAAAAAACTTTTTCAAACTTGATCTCAAGAACGGGGAATAAGCCATTATCAAAAATATTTTTGAGAACAGTTTTTTCCTTTGATATTTTGGAACATTGTATCATGTTGTACGCATCACTGAACAAGGCACTCTCAAAATAAATGGAAGCAAACCAATTTATGTATGCCACTACAGCTACCATTCATCTTCGAGCATTTGATCACTCATTTGAACGAATTTGGGAAATTGACTGTATGACTTTAGATAATGTTATTAAATTGTCGCTGTTTTTATATATATTAGTGTTACTCTTATCTCTTAGTATTTTTCTTTTAATCGCGCTGAAATTCTGCACTGGATTTCTATGGAATACAAACTACAAGTTGAAAGAGCGGTGAGATTGTTACGTTAGCTGCAGCCTGCGAGCAGCGTGCGACCTTCGAACCTATCTTCTTCTTCTTCTTTGGCTCAACAACCGTTGTCGGTCAAGGCCTGCCTGTACCACTTGTGGGCTTTGGCTTTCAGTGACTAATTGATTTCCCCCCATAGCAGGATAGTCAGTCCTACGTATGGCGGCATGGTCTATTTGGGGATCGAACCCATGACGGGCATGTTGTTAAGTCGTACGAGTTGACGACTGTACTACGAGACCGGCTCATAGGCTTCATCGGCTTCGAACCTATACGTTCGAACAATTATTTTGCAATCTTTTAAATCAATTTGTTTTATGTCAAAATTTGTATTGTTGTTTAAACTAAAATCTAGCTTCAATATTAGAAAACTCCAAAAATGTTCTACATCCAGTCAGTATTTTCGTATCAAAACGAGATTTTAACGTTCATTCATTAGCTAAAGGTAACGTCAGAATGGCCCACAACAAACTTTATTTGCAGAGCAATATTTACATCATCTTAACAATTAACAAATCATTTTGCGATATTTGAACCATTCCGACATCAAGTTCGATACTCTCACCATGCATTACACCCCCATGATGGTGGCTATAACAGCCAGATCCACTTGAGATAGCCAGTGGCACGTAAGACGATAGTAACTAGTGTTGGGTAAATCCGATTTAGAAAAATGGGTCGAAATTTAGAATCACTCATCACATTAAGTTACTGTACATTAAGCTTTAATGTGTACGACGTACTACTGCAACAAATTTATTAGATTTTGTATCTACTTGTATGGGCTCCTTCGACACAATCGGTATCAAGGGTGTACACTATACACCTGAAAGCTTCTTTTGATAGTGATAGCCATTCAAAACTTATTTCGAAACTTCTCCTCGTTGGATTAGACTACGTGGTTAAACTCATATTTTACAAACTCTTACAACTTATCTTACAACTTATAGATTACAAAATATAAGCTCCGAAGAATTTGGACACTTCTGGTGTCCCGCAGGGTAGCAATTTGGGTCCATTGCTCTTTACAGGGTTTTCCGATAGAACTCAAGACCGCGGGACACTATGATGAATCTGCAAGAGTCAATCGCGGACTGCGGAACGGAACGATACTTGAAAACGTTGACGATACCGGGATCTGCGGATGTTTACCACGTTGCTTGTGTGTGTGTGGTGTGTGTGTGTGTGTGTGTTTGGTGTTGTGTGTGTGTGTGTGGTGTGTGTGTGTGTGTGTGTGTGTGTGTGTGTGGTGTGTGTGTGTGTGTGTGTGTGGTGTGTGTGTGTGTGTGTGTGTGGTGTGTGTGTGTGTGTGTGTGTGTGTCTGTGTGTGTGTCTGTGTGCCTGTGTCTGTGTCTGTGTCTGTGTCTGTGTCTGTGTCTGTGTCTGTGTCTGTGTCTGTGTCTGTGTCTGTGTCTCGGCATTCCTCACAGATGATTCTCCAGTGCACGCTATTCAAAGACCTGCGTGCATCTCTGCGTTGAACCTCGTGTGTGCATGGGAACT
>NW_024427949.1:0-49372 GCF_017562075.2 Anopheles merus | reverse complement strand
ACTGAGTCTACCACCACTTCCTCCACGAATCCCGCTGCAAACCAGCGCGAAATCTGAGTCTACCACTGTTTTGCCGCGACTCCTGTTCTTACAACAGAGACTACCACCACATCATCGACGACTTCAGATTCTTTAACTTCTTCGACTGAGTTTTACACTCCGACATCATTTTCTACCGAAAAACTTCGTCTTCAACATCTTCGTCGACCGAGTTTCGACCTCATTACCTACAACATCTGGACCACTAGCTCTATACAACCAGTTCTTCAACAGTGTCGATATCGATATCAACTAGCAGTTCAACAACTTCATCATCATCAGTAACAACGCCTGTGACTCCTCGAACAACAAGTCGGTTCACTCTTCCTACAATCAGAACATCTCCATCTAATCCAACAACATTACCTACATCGTCTACAACCGAGTCTAGCACCTGCTTCATCGAAGACCCTTCTACTACCAGCTCTACAAGTGTTCTACTACGCTCATCGACGACTCCTGCAACGAGCTCTACAAGGAATCCACCACACTTGCTTCAACAACTCCTGCTACTACTAGCTCTACTACTGAATCTTTCACTGCATCTTCGACGACTCCTGCTACCCCCAGTTCTACAACTGATTTACCACCAGTTCTACAACTGAGTCAACTACAACTCTGCCGATACCAGCTCTACAACTGAATTTACAACTGCTTCATCGACGACTTTAGATTCTATAGTTCTGCCATCGAATCTACTACCAGCTCTACAACTGAATCTACACTTCTTCATCGACAACATCAGATATTACTAGTTCTTCTACCGAGTCCTTTACTTTGCCAACATCATTTTCTACTGAAGTTCACTCGCCTTCGACATCATTCTCTACATCTGACAGGACTAGCTCTACAACCAGTTTTCAACAGTGTCGATATCGATATCAACTAGCAGCTCAACAACTTCCTCATCATCAGTAACACGCCTGTGACTCCACGAACAACAAGTCAGTTCACTCTTCCTACAGTCAGGACATCTTCATCTAATCCAACAACCACTGTATCTTCAACCTCCACGATGCCACTACAGCTCCTACTACATCGGTAGCACAAACAACAACATTATCTTCCTCTACTATGAGCACTCAAACCACAAATTCAATGCCATCTTCACCATCTCCTTCCCAACCATCCACATTTCCACCAGACCCACAGTGACTCTCTTCCCCACCATTACCCCATTTTCCTCAACCACGGCTCGTTCCGTTACGACTACAACAAAATACGATCCTCCCGTCACTGCACTGAACACATTGATAACAACGAAGAGCGATTATGGTTCTGCAATCACGTTTCCCAGCGTGTTTTTCAACTTTAAACCGCAACAAACTACCCGGACTCCTCCGGAATGGTTGGCATACATTAATTCAAAGCGTGACTTCAAACAAATCGATTCGAGCGCTACTTTCAATAAGGCTCGGAAGTTTTTCTACCTTGCACAACTGTAAGACTGAAACGAATCCTTTCGTATCGTAGTTTATCTCAAATAAATGTAACAAGCAACAAACGATATCTTCCCTTTTTTGGGGTCGTTACATGAGCAATACTTACTCTCTTGGTTTTTCGAAGTAGACTGCTACTACTGGTGGCAGATATCCATCAACGTTCTTGTACGGGAAGAAGTATCCAGGGAATCCGCGACGCGGGATGTACTGAATGGCACCGATGTGCTCATTATCGGCAGGATTTTCACCGGAGCAGGAGACCCAAACCACGTTGGTCTGTATGGGTGGATTTGGAAAAGAAACGGGTTTAGAATGAAATATACCACCGAGAGTCGAAAACACAGTGGCTTACGTTCTTGTTTCCTCGGGCTTCCTCTCCGCGGATGTGCTCCTTCAGATCATCGGGCATTTTCTCCGGCAAGTTGGTCGAGGTATTGTACATATCTGGGACCCAGTTATAGATCTGATGGGCGGCAAAGCAAACAGAAAGAGAGAGAGGGAGAGAGAGTTAAATTTCACAGCAATTTCGTACCATTTCCCACCATCAGGCAACTTACCTTGTTCAGCTTCAAGAATATGCACGGGCTCTTCTTTTTAAAGTTGTATTGATTTTCCTTGACGCACGGAGACCAGTTAGTCATAGGAACTTTGCAAACCTTGCCCTCCGGCGGCGGATTGTCGAACGAGCAATCGACGCGGTTGTCTTCCTCTAGCGTGTAAGCTGTAAAAGCCAACAAATGATCGTTAGACTTCGGATGCAATAGGCTCTTCTCACTCGTGCTGCCAGCTAAATTTGCTACTACTTACGCTCCAGAAAATCATCGATTAGTTTGGTCCAGATCCCAACGTTTCCATTGTCGGAAGCTTTGTACCAGATTAACGAGCTCTCCACATTCTGGTACTCTGGCGGTGTTGGTCGAAAGCCCAGACCTTGGTAGGAAAATAGACGAAACACAGAAACATGTCCATTACGGCAGCCCGTATCGCACCAAGGTCGCCCCCGACGACGACGGGGGGGGGCCTTCAGATCTTACCTGGATTCGATCCAATCAGCGAACTGTCAAGCTGATATTTAGGCATCTGCATGTCGAGCGTCTGCCAGAACACGGCCAGCATCGCGGCAAAGAATCCGACCAGGGCAGCATAAAAGCACACATAGAAGAAGAGGATTTTCGCTGCGGAAAGGATAGACAAGAACACAAGCACGATTGCATGATTAATGAAGGCTTCATTAGTGTTGACATTTCTTTGCGCTCCGCCGATGACGCACGCTAATGTGTATATTTATTCTATGCAAATGCTTCATAGGGGCAAACATATAATACGAGCGTTATGGAGGGACTTGGAAACGTTTAACGCGAGGTCGCATTCACTCCGGCTGCACGGCTGCTGCCTGCCTTGAGCTGTGTGAACCCGTGTTTCATCAGTTTGGTGAACTGAATTTCTATAAATAACCGAGTTTTCCTTTCGCACGGCTACACAGTGTTTAATACGGGGTTGGTCTTAGACGCGGCTGCATGTGACAGCCAGATGGAACGTATAATATTCTATCTAGCACCATTTACGTCACGAATTTTATGGGTGACACATACCAGCAAAAAAAAAGTTCTGCAAAGCGGTTGTACGAAGAGTTTTACGTCTTATTCGCAAAGACTGCACAGTGCGTAATTGAATCTGAACGGACCACTTCGCCCCTGGTGAAAGGGTTTGTACTGATTCATTCATTATGCACTTTGTACAGCGACGGCGTGTCCCATCAGTAGGGGTTTGAGAAAATGTGAGAAAATCAATTCCAACTGGGGCCACTGTTAACACGTCAGCAGCATGAGAGATGCTTGCAAGATGCTTCCACCAACGGACTGAATTTATATCGTATAATGTCCTTTATCCTGTCGTACATTGCCGCGTAAATGCATGCTCGAACCACCTAGCCCCTATAGACTCACGTGCACGATACGGCCTGACAGCTGCAGGCTTGTTTGCCACTATTGCATAAAACACTGACCATGACGCTGCCACTTCCAGCCTATTCAACCAGCGTCCGGAATGTCGCGATGTTTGTGAATAGAATATCCCCGCGGGGAGCTAAACTGAGATACGAGACTAACAGTGGGAGAGAGAGAGAGAGGAAGGAAAGGGCTCTTGGGAATGTGAGACATAAAAACAGCAACTGCGTGCATAAGCCACTGCGCCCGATTCTGCCTTGAGGACAGAATGTTATTAACAGTGGCTGTTCCCTGCAAACGAAGCGACGCGGTTACAGCAAAATGAGGCTAACATTGATCCATGATAACTTGTGTGGAAAATTCCATGCCTTTTTTTCATATACACTAGTCAACTAACGACAACAACAAACCTACCACCACTTTAACGCCCATCCCGTGCTCACAACCCGTCCCAAAATATCAATTTTCATCTACAAGATATAACCGTCAATCATTATTCAGCAATTAACACCACCCAAGCCCGACTGCTCGGAGGCGCCCGCTCGTGACGACTGTTTAACGATTTAACGTACGCTGTGCCCTCTCGCTCGTTAGTTAACTGCTAAGGTCGCCTAATGGTAATGTGGCCGTGAATGCTTGGCGGCGGATTCCAGTTGCAATGCTGGAATCTCTCGTCACAGACACAGAAGGTCGAAGCGCACGACGAAAATTTACTACTGTACAGGGGAGAGGGTTGGAACTGAGCACTAGACACACTAGTACACAAATCAACTCTGTGCTAATAAGCGCTAGTGATAGTTTGAGCACAAACGCGTGCTGATCGCACACGGCGATCGGCATCAGCAGTCGCTAGGACGTGATCTTTGCGAGGGAAAAAACAGAGCCCGTGCTTGTCACGGAATGGCACCCCAGCAGCACCAGCACGTGTTTGAATGGGGAATTTGGAATTTTTATATTATTCTCGTCCGTTGAGTAAATAGGTGAGGATTAGCGATCTGCTTGGGCAGACTAGAATTCCCAGCTGAAAATACCACAAGATTGTGGGGTATTTTTGTGAAACTTCCCCAGCGACTGATCAAACGGGGATTTCTATCATTAACACCTGTTTCTTCAACCCAGATACTTTGTAGCGTGAATAAGCAATGTTTCTCTTGGTCAGCGAATCTAATAAAAAGTGCCATAAATGAGAAATATATTCTAGAGCCAAGTTCATAAATCATTCCGAATGCTTCACGGACGATCACGAGTCCCTTTGATGTACGGCAATACTTTCCGCCTGTCGTGATTGATGACGTGGTGAGCCGCCGATGAGGGCTGCAAAAGCGGGAGGGGGAGTGGGGGGGGGGGGGGTGAAATGTCCAGTACCGATCGTACTTAACTGGATCGATTATTGAAAAGCGGCCCCGACAAGCGACCACCAACCCACCCCATATCACATGGAGATCAATTGAAATTAATGCTTATTGATTGTTTCTACATAGAATTAATTGAACCCAAGCCAATGCTTAATTGTGGCCGAGCTGCTTTTGCGTGCTGCGTGCGTGCGAGTTGACTGCTCGACTGGGGCACGGCTCTGATATGCAACGGTACGGTTAAATTGAGACGACGGTCTATCGCCCAGTGAGCACGCGACGAACCTTCAACAACGATCCACGAAACATGCTCAATAGAAGGCATCGCGCTTAGTGTGACGCATGACGGCTCTCACATCGTCCGGAGCTCATGAATTTCCAATTTGGTGCTCGGACGGTCATGTGCGGTCGGAGCGATAAGTCACGGAGCGTCTAGTGAAGTGTCCAGCAAACGCAATACCACCCTTTGGAGCATGGAGTATGGATCGATAAAGCATGTTGGTTCGTCTGTTGCCGAGAGACTAAGGTTTGATAGGCTCTAGAAATAGAATCTTCTTGTCTAGTCCCAAAAATTGTCACAAAAAACCAACTTCAACAGAAAATCATTGTATCCAGTTCTGGAAAAAAACAAAATCAGCAATTTTGTGAACAAATAAAAAAAGCTGATAATGAAGCAAACAAATAAATTACTCACATAAGCAATACTCTTCTCACATACGCCCTCGCGCTCTCTCTCTATCTATCTCTCTCTCTCTCTCCCTCTCTCTCTCTCTCTCTCTCTCTCTCTCTCTCTCGCGCGCTCTTTTCCATTCTGCGATTCAACCATTTTCTGTGCCATGTTTACAATATCTCAGCGACCGTCCAAACACATTGTTGTTTGTGTGTTTGTTTGCACAACTCAAGAACATAAAACTGCTGTAGCCCGTTTCTCCCATACAATCATTGAGAACGTTCGTCACGTTCCGAGCCGAAAGTTATGGCTAACTATTGGGGAATTGAGGGAAGGAGGGACATAGAAGAACCTAACCCGAACTGGCAGCACATACACAACCAGAAGCACGATGAGTTTCTGATAAAAATTTCGCTCGCAAAGTGAAGTAGCGACAACCTTCGGGGTAGCGAATGAGGTCATGGTATTCATTGACGCCATGTTGTGGGGTTGGAGGGTGGACGGAATCGCGACGACCAAGTTGCGTTTATCAGTAGTTGTTTTGTGTGCTTTTTTTTCTCAACGCCACTAGTACCTTATCAACCTATCGAACGCTTCGAATGGTTCCGGTTGGCTATGTAGGATAAACTATTTGCATTAGAAGGGAAGATGGAAGGGAAACAAATCATATCTAATGGCTCAATACATGTACCCGGAGGGCGGGCGTATTGTTAGGCTGAGCAAACAGACGGGTGTTCTTGATAATACGGTCCCACTCCCCACCTCCCTATCTGTCTTCGACATTCGATAACATCAACGTTGCAACCATTATCATCATCATCATCGTCATTATCAACGTCACCAACCGTACTTCGTAGTTCCGCATAATGCGCATGAAATGGGTGAAAAAAGGGGAGAACGACTTGAGTACTAGAGCATCCGAAAGGAAATAAACCTTCCTTCGCCTTCTAGCCTCGCTCCACATACAGCGTCCGGTGTACGGTGTCAGCAGAAAAGAGTTCTCGATCGATAAGAGCGGCGTATCCTGTTTCTCGAACGACGTGAAAGAACTCGAGAAGTGAAGAAGCATCGGCGCAAAACGAATAAGGTCTGTGGGCGAAGAAGTGGCAAGAGCAGCCATAAAGGCTTCCGTTCCTCCGCTCGCAACCGAACTGTGGAGGTAAGAAGACACTTCAGTAAAACAAACATTGCAAAATTGAGCACAACATCACACATGGTGCCTCAACTTTGGCTTTGCCCTTACGCCGCCGGATGAAGCAGAAACACCTACGTAGAAGAGAGCCGCTGTTTCCGTTTCGTAGTCTTGGTGGAAGAAATATTGGCGAAGAACATGAAAACCATACATTCACCAAAGCGCAATCGCCACATTTGCGCGATCGCTGACTCTCGCTCCCCCTACAAAAACGGTTTAACGATCGTGGCGAACGCTAACCTGAACCAGCCGTACACTATACAAGTGTGCGATGTTGCGCTTCGCGGTTTGCGCGGCCGTCGACTGCTCTTGCCGTCTGGATCGCGGCAGAAAGGAACATCAAACACGTTCGAGCATTCGGAACAGCTGACAAGCAAACAGGGGAATAAGAAACGCGTTGCTTAGTGAGAACGAGACAGTAGAGTGTCATGTGGTTTTTTGGGCGACGTAATATATTAATAACTTTGTTGACTGTCCATTTGGGCAAGTATTGGGTTCAAGGCGCCAAGTATAGCCGTCATATCCAACGACGCATGATGATTTAGAATCGCCTGAGGTGCAGATATTGAAGAAGAAAAACACACTGAGTTTTTCTCTCTTTCTCGTCGAATAACTGGATTGTACGATCAAATGCGATAAAAAAAGTCCCAACCGAAAAGGTGACTTTCGCCCAAGACACCGCGACCTGCGAATCTTGCAAAACTGGTTACGCGAGCCAACTTCACCTTCGAAGCGAGAGCCTACTTTACATGCAAACCTCGGGTATGTTTGTTTTTGCGTTCTTTCCTTTGCGCAGTTTTGCTGTATGTGTGCCGTTGTCAGGGTAGTGTTGCGGAACAGCGTATCGCAACGCTGGTCCGTCTAGAGCCGATTGATTCAATTGGAGAAAACAAACTACAACAACCCGTAATGATGGGGGGAGGGTGCGGGTTGTAAACGCTGTAAAGCAAGCACGTGGTACAAGTGGCAGGGTGTATGATACGGCCGAACTAAATACCCAATCAAACCGGTTCGATCGGCATGGCAATGGGGCTTACCACAATCCGAACTCCATTGGGGGTAGACTCAATAATTCTCCGTCCCGCAAGTCGGAGAACAATTCCATCCATCACGCGCAATGACAGACACACGGGGGTGCGGAAAACTACACGAGATGATTCAAGAACAGCGCACACTGGCTCTGGCGAACCGAGGGTGTTCGATGGTTGGTAAATATCGCTTATTGGAAAAAGCAAAAAACCAACCCACTACCACCCCAAAAGTCTGTTGTGGGGTTATTTATAGGCAGGGCGCAGGCGCACGGGACGCACACCCGTGTTTCTTATGGAGCGAACAGCCCCCAATGCGGCACCAGGCATACCAATCACACACACACATACACACACACACACACACAGGTTCAGGCAGGCAGGTCGTAAAACCGTCTGACGGCAGTGTCACGGCAGGACCCGCCCCGGACAGGTGGGCAGGGGTACGGGCGGTACCAAAGTTTACCAAAGTATTAAATTTAGCAATTGATGCCCGCGTAACCTTTTTCATCTCTGCCACCACTGCTTGGCGGTTTTTGGACTTTTTGGCTTAGAAGTACGTATACACATTCCTGGCCGTGTGAGGTGCTTCCTCGGTAAAATCCCTATGCCAAAGGTGTGTGTGTGTGTGTGTGGTGTGTGTGTGTGTGTGTTGTGTGTGTGTGTGTGTGTGTGTGTGTGTGACCACGGCCGGTGGAGGTGGGCTGAGAGATTAACGAGCCTGCATGATGCAAGTTGGGCCGTATTGATCGGTGCGCGCTTAATAGGATTCGGGGGTTCGAGGTTATGGCGAATGCGGTTTGCAGAAGAACACGCCGACTTCTGGAGTACTAGTTACATAACACCGGAACTGTTCTTTTTTTTATTTTTGGATCCATTAATTGGTTCTTCTTGTCCTACTAGAGCAAACAGACTTCATGTCACAATTCTTACATCTACAAATCGATCCAAAGTACACACACACACACATACTCCTTCTTAATTGTCTCATCAATGCAATGTTGCGCCAGTCAGCAACACCGAGCGAGAGAAAGAGAGAGAGAGAGTTAGAGAGAGAGAGAGTTAGAGAGAGAGAGAGAGAGAGAGAGAGAGAGAGAGAGAGCGAGACAACAAACAACTCCACTCCAGCGCGAGGACGACCAGACCATCTTCGATCCGCAATGTGTAACAGTTTCAGTTCCCTGCTCGAGGGCAGGCATTGAAATTCAATTCACTTCAATTTAAATAACAAATATGTTTGCGGTGCACATAACTAGGAGGCCGTCCTCCCCCTCCCACACGATTCCAAGTGGGAGGGGATGGGTGGCTTTGCGTATCACCGTTGACGTTTTTTTACACGACATTGTCAAAGCGTACGAGACGTTTTTTTTTTCTTCCTCCCAATGGTTTCAATTGCTTACTCATACACACATCTCATCGTCATAACGATCGAAATTTTGTATACTAATTTTTTTTTTTTGCTGCTGCTGCAAGTTTGAATTTTTAAACCCCTCTACTTTATGGTGCTAATAAAACAGCAATGCCAGCAGAATTTCGATTCATAAAGGGTTTTTGCTTTGTTTGCTATAAACTACATGTGTTACATAACTCCCTTTTTTTTTCTTTTTCCCTTTTTTCTACACTTTGGCGTGTGTGTCCGTCTGGCTGCAATGATACATGCTTAATGAGCCCGTGCACAGTATTGCCTCCCTTTTTGTGGGGTGTATTAGGCTGTCAAAATAGTCCAAATTCTGTTAAATTGGTCCCATGTCCCACAACAAAAAAAAACCCATTTCAACCTTCCGAAAGTTGACACCACAAATCCACGCGTGGCCCTGGCTTTATCAAATTATACGTATCTCCTTTCAATGTGCTCACCCTCCCGAATCAACCATTACTACCTGGACGAAGAAAACTCGCTTATGTAATGATCCAGTGCCCGCCGCACCAACCTAACCATCACTATATTATTTCCATGCCATTGGAAACGCTCCAGGAAGGTTCGTGGAGGAAATACAAATTACGATAATTGTTAAGCTTTGGCAGCAAAATTACACCGCCAAACAGTGCGTGTGCTTGCTTTACTGCTGTTCAGTTGTCTGTTATATTCCCGCTACAATCCCAACCGTAGCTAAATTCTTACCAGAAGGCAGAAAAGGAAACCACCCGCAAAGACTGCAGACGACCGTGAAGCCAGGCTAGTCCACCAGGATGGCTAACACTGTTTGTGAAGACAGCGTTACATAACCGCTGCCTTTCGTACTCCGTGGGGGGGGGGGGATTGGGGAGGGTGGTAGGGTGCACAAACATACACGGCAACGGCAACGAGACGGCGTCAATCATACACAACCTTTGTATAGTGGTATGCTGAAGGATTTTGCTGGGTTGTTGGTGTTTTGAGAAGTTTTGAATGTAAAAAAGCAATGTACTGTATGCCAATTTTTATCATTTTGTGCATTTTTTTTTAATAATAAAAACAAGCTACTAGCCAAGTGAAGACACAAAGCAGACACGGCAAGCCTCTCAAGGCGCTCCCAAACCTTGGCACACCTTTGGACGATTGCGTAAGCGCAATCCTGCAAGCTCCAGCGAAAGCCTTTTATTCATACATTTCCTTGTTTGCTTGTCGGTGGAGGGGGTGGTGGGGGGGGAGAGTGTTGGAAGCAATGAGGTAGCTCCAATAAAAATGTAGAAACTTCAAGGCTAGAATAATCCATCACACCCAACCGAACGTAACGTGTAATTTGCTTCATGGGTGTGTTGGTTTGGTCTATTAGTTTAATGTCTCTTTCTTTTGTCCATCCTTAAAGTACAACTGCACATCAAAATTGTACATAATTTATACTCTCTAGGGCTTCCCTTGACTGAAATCAATTTCCAAAATGCTTGATGCACGCTTGCCATCGATTTGAATTATTTTAAAATAGCACGATTAATACGCCAAGCGGTTAAGAGCTAAAGTACAATCGGAACGGCTGTTGGGAAAAGTAAAAATTTATGTAACCAGCTTTCCAAACTCGTCGCGAAAAGCGACGAGAACCAGTCACACAGACATACACTCACAAGGAGATTCAGTGGGGGAAAAAACAGATGAGTGGAGAAATCCTCAAACGTATGAGAGAGAGAGAAAGAGCGAGAGAGCGTGTGTCCCCATTTTCTCCCCAATTCTAATTTGTGTCCCGCAATGAGCGTTTCAAGGGGTAAGTATCTCGGAGTAGTAGATTTTCTCATCCCTCATCACAGTGCTACTCACACGCGCGTACACACACACAGCCACAAGAAAAGGCTCTCACTCTCTCTCTCTCTGTCGCGCGCACGGTGTTCGCATTCTTCCTTCTGTTCTCTGCACACGGTTTAGTAACGCGGAAGGACACTTGATGGCGCTACCATCGCCACACAGTGTGTGCCTTAGTGTGCCCTTGTGCCGTCCTCCTTCTCCTCCCACCGAATCTCGTGAAAATGGGACCATGAGAAAGCGCACGCGAGCACACGGAGAAAAATCCAACATGGCTGCGCCCCTATTTCATCGCACAGGATAATGGAAAAGTGTCACGACCGCCATCACTACTAATACTACGTACTACTGTCACACTACAGTTCCTTCTCCTTCTTTACTTACCCCAGCTCGATCCGGTGCGGCCAAGGCATTGGCTGGTTTCGCTGTTCCACAGGAACGTCCTAAATCCTTCCCATTTGCCCAGCTTGGGCGGCGGGGCATAGTACTGTTCCGCTACCTTTTTGTCGGCCATGGCTGCTGCTGCTGCTGCTGCTGCTGACTCTGTCTAATGCTGTGCTGACTCTGAATTGGCAGTGGTCCGTTCAGTCCTGTCGAACGCGCGCGCGACGATCGCACCTGTGCTGGTTCGCAGCTTTTCTTCACAAACACTCACACACACTCTCTCACACACGGCCACACAACACACACACGCCCGTATTACTGGGCCAGGCAGGCAATCGATCTTTGATCCTTCGAGCACCGCACAAGGTACACGACGAGCACTTGTTTTTTCCTCTCCCTCTCTCTCTCTCTCTCTACTGCTTCTGCTTTCTCGATGCACCGCTCTCGCTCTCTCGCTCGCCACCAAACTTCACTCGCTCGGTCGCTCTCTCGCTTCCGCTTCCGCTTTCGGTTATCCACAAACACGCGCGCGAACGCTCACACACACATGCACACACTCGCAAACAGCAGCAAACTCGTTCCCAGCACCAGCGCTCGCTCGCTCGCTCGCTCACTCTCTCTCTCTGATCCCCGAACTGGAACGCAAAAACGCGCGTGTGTGCACGCGAGTTGAGTTGTGTGCGCGTATCGTGCGTGCGTGCGTGCGTGTGTGTCCGTTGATCGACGGAGCAGAAATGGCAGGTTGGGGAAAATCCACAGCACACGGTGTCACAGGGAGGAACAGGACAATGGGAGGAAGAGAGAAAAAATATGAAGCAAAATTCGTTATTATTTTAATTCTCATGTACAAAATATTCAAAAACAGTTCAGTAATGTAAATTCATTTAACTAGCGGCTTCTTTGCTCCAACCGTTTTAAAGGGAAGGACCTGTTTCGTGTAGACCCAACTCCTCCCCCACCCCAACCGGGATGTCCACCAGTCGCCTTTTTTATGTAACCACCTTTCGTCGAGCGAAAGGCAATGTGCGCGAGCGCACGTCTTTATCGTGTCATACTAGTCCCTTCACAGACCCCCCCCCCCCCCTAGACCACCCAACCCTCTCTCAATCTATATCCTCGTCCAATTTGACAGTGTGTTTGTGTGTGTGTGTGTGTCTGTATGCACTCAATTTTCCGTTCAGTCTCTCAGGTGGGATGAATCCTGTAGGAATTGTTCCATCATTATTAAGCAAATTATTGCACTTGGATTGAAATTAAATATTAAACTCTTTTCTGAAAAGCAATCTATGGAAAACTTCGACACTCTATACATCTTCACAATTGTTCTTTTCATAATCATATCTACATCTCTCTCGCATATACATTCTCTAACGGTTTAAGACTCTCCCGTTTCTATTCCCAACTTTTTATTTGCTGGTTAGCTTTTGCTTCGGTAAAGAAAAGTTTCTTGTACAAGTTTTTCCACACTAACACATACACACACACACACTTTGAGATTTTGAAGCACAGTTTTACAAAATCAGAAAACAATTTGGTTCGCACGGAAAATCACATCCGCACTTTAATGGCTTTTTTCCCACTACAGCACTCGGAATTTTCCATCAATTGTCCATCGAATGCGCTTCAACTTCTCGCACGTCCTCACATGATCAAATTACACTGCAAGTCCTAGTAGTAACTGGAGGCCCTTCCCTCCCTCTTTTTCACCCCACTTTCCAGCAGCACGTACCCACACAACGGCGTAGAGCACAACGTTTCTGGTGGGGAGGGTGGCGGAGGTTTGGAGGAGTGCGTAATGAAACGCGCTCGACCAGCAGCTACGATACGCCTGTAACCGATTCAAGTGAGGTTCTGAAAACGAGTCAGCACGCTGCCAACTGCCTTGGTTATTTATCCACCCCAAAGCCCCACCGCAAAGAGAGCGAGAGTGAGAGAGAGAGAGAGAGAGAGCGTAATAGACCAGGGAGGGGATATCGTGAGTGTATTGGCGAGTTATTTCTCACGCGCGCTCTCTCTCTCTCTCTCTTTTCGAGTCGAGTCTTCCTTTGGAGCTCTCCAGTCAGAGCTCCAACGCGTGGAGAGTGTTTTCCAACGTGAGAGTGCGTACTCTCGGATGCTCCGCCAAAAGATGTGGATCCGTTGGAGACCGTGTGCCGTCCAGTGAAGGAAAAACTGAGCACAAGAAATTGGAATATGAAGAGAGTTGGAGGGAGCGAAAAAAAAGGGAAAAATCGCGCAAACCTTCCCTGCGCATGCCTGTCGCTTTCGATCGGCGCGCTGCAGAGACCTGAAATACACACACACACACATACACCATGAACACAAGGACAACCATCACCTCCATCTCCCTATTTTTTAGATGCTCCCTAATGCACACACACACACACATACATACAATAGGAATTGGTGTATTGGAGAGAGCGAGAGAGAAAAAGGGAGAAATTCGTATGACAAAAGTTTTGGAGGACATCGACAAGGGTGAAAAGTCGGCCGAAGGGCAGTACTGGCGGTACACGGAGCACTAGGAAAGGGGAAGGGACAAGGCTCGGAGGGGCCCGTTCTGTAGACGGACTGGAGCCAGAGCCACATCCATATCGGATCAATGCCATTGTAATTGGGGACGAAACTAAATTGGTGCACCCAACTCTGGATGGCCGTTTTGCAAACGACGGCGCGGGTCCCTGTTCCTAATTCACACTCACTCAGTGAGTCTCTCACATACACACAACCACACACGCACACACCTACTGCCCTCTTTAGGACGAATTATGACACTTATGGGATCGATAAAACGGGTTCCTTGTTGGAAGGTTTTTCTGCTATCATCGGGTTTTCCTTCTAACACATTGTCCTTGCATTGCGTTTCTGGCCTGCGGAGTTAGTGATCGAGTTCGCACAAAATCCGGAACATAGGTTACAGACACTGGACAGAGTAATTTCCCCCACCCTCCCACTGTGGTTTGGCCTCGAAAAACACCTTTCACAGGGGAGGAGTTGAGAAGAGTGTTCCTTTTCAAGTAATTGCTTCAGTTACATCACACCTTTCAACACCCTAACTGTCACACATACACACACACATACACACAGATACTGTCCAATTTGCCCCCCGTAAAATTACAACCACCGATCTAGTGCTTTTTGCACCACACACAAGGAAAAAGGCAGACCACAGGCGCTGTGGAAAAAAGGCGTACCTCTTACTATGACCACATAGAACCGAATACTCTATGCAAGTGGTCTCGTACCACGGCACCGAAGGATTGCTTCCGGGGGCAAGGCGCGCATACACTGGGTGTTCTACCACCGCACAGCGCCTCTCTGGATTTGGTCGTCATTTTCCCAAACTCGCTCTCTCTCGCTCTCTCTCTCACACACACACGCTCTTTTCAACCCCCAAAAAGACACTCATGCTCTCAATTATATTCCAGGAAAAACTACTGCCCGAGGACGAAGGGATACTTCTCGTTGAAGGGAGAGACAGAGAGAGAGAGAGAGAGACGGAGCAAGGGTTTGCTCTAATTTTCTCGTCCACCATCACTCCGCGTCGTACGATGGGGTACAGTGATTGTGTAATCATCAGTTGCTTCCATTTTCTTGACGCACACACCGTGCGCCTCCATCGCGTTTCGGTGAGTGCTTTCTCTCTCTCCTCTCTGTTCACGTTGCGCGCGCGTTCACAGCGATTGGCACTCAAATACGCTGCGGGTACTCACAAGGATGCTCGCTCCGTGTGTGCTGACGTGTGGAGGAGCTCAGCAGGAACATCTCCATTTTTGTTTTTTTTTACTCATCTTACCTCATTCAATGGGTGAGATAGAGAGTGAGCGTGAGTGAGAAAGGGAAGGAAACAGTCAAAATCCATTACGTCATACCTCAGCTGTTACGCCATTAGTTTTCTCTGCAGGCAAATGCTTCTGCTGCTGCTACGGGGTACGGGCTTTTGCTGTGGCTGGATTAGCGCCCATTCCTTATCAACGAGGAAGGCTCGTTGCTGTCCTTGAGCCTTAGCTTTACTGAATTCTATTATTTTCCCGGGTTGCTCTGTGTTTTTTCTTTCTCCCCTTGTATGGCTACTGTAACTCAGACACTGCATCTAGTAGTGGTCGAATATTTGCCTACGCGCCATCATCCTCGTAGCTGTTGAGCTTTAGCGCTAAGCTCGGCACTGTCTCGTTTCCGCTCCGCGTCTGTCAATCATGCACCAATTATGTAATCATTTCCACTGTCCGCCATCTCGAAGCGAGGGTGGTGAGTGTTAATTTCCTCTTCCAAGCTGTTTCTTTTTTTGTGTTCCTTTCTTCTCGCTCGCCAAACGAACAGCGTCATCACTTCCGGTTTGCTTCTGCTCCGCTGCACAGAGCAGCATTTTTTATTCAACCTGCCCCTCACAGAACAGACACACTCACGTAATCCTAGGCCGTGCCTTCGCTTTTCCCCCCATTTTTTCAGGATGTTACAGCTTAGCAGAATGGTTGTGGGTGTGTCTGTGTGTGTTGTGTGCAATGGCGCAAGATAGAAAAATGTAAAACGAGCTCCCGTAACCCGATAAGTTCGTTTTCCATCGCTCGAAGCCCGTAACGAAGACCGGAAATCCATGGCGAGGTCATTCCAAGCGACCGTGTTCAGGCTTGGTGGGCCTTTTCAGGTGAAAAAAAAACATACGAGCCACGTTAATGTATTCAGGAAAGGTGTGAACAGGAAATTGGATGAAGCGCTACAACTTGAACAAAAAAAAAAGCAAAATCCCCCTGAACAGAAAACTAACAATCAAGGTTGCCCTCAGGATAAGATGAGTCTGTGAGGGTGCGCGCAGGGTGTTGACAATGGATAGGAGAATGGAAAGAAGAATGGTAAAGAGCAGACAGTAACTGGCAACAATTAACAAAGCACGACAATTGGATGCTAACCTGATTAGGAACAGGCCCAACCTTGGCTAGATAGTGTTTAATTATGACCTTTTTTTATAAGAGATTTGATTTTTTAGATTGCTGCTAAACCAGAGTGGATTAATAATGGCTTTGAATTTTACAGGGTTTGCTAGAAGTTTTGGATATTTCGTGATATTTATTTTATTTATTATCGTAAATAAACTGGGAGTTAACCTTAAACAATCAAACTTAATTTTCAATTTTAAATTATAGGGAAATCTTTTTAAATGCTTTTTTCCATTTCGACAGCAAAATAACACACTGAACTCACCACAAGTGTGTAGATTATAAAAGTGAAAAGCAAATAAATGACCCGTTTAAAGGTGTTGTAAAAGTGTCTTATTTAAATGGTGTACTCAGTCATAAAACACACTCGTCATTAGAATCGTCTCCACAACAAACTATTTGAATTACAACGTGTGTAATTTTTCTTATCATTCTGTTTGCCTCCCGTTTATCAATTGCAATGCTTTGCTTTCTCCAATATTTGCTTTCCAGCTAGTGTTACAGCGTACTGTCATTATTGAGCACATAAAATCCCCCTTCCATTGGCGCTTCTACACTCCCCCAACCCATCGTAAAGCCCTTCTAGCTTCACATGTACTGTCGTCGTCGTTAGCAACGGCTATGACCACGTCTCGCACAACTGAGCACGCAAAGCGCTTCCCCAGCACATCTACGTCACAGGGCGGTGTGTGTGACGGATCGTGATCATCAGCGATAAATAAACCACGCTAGACGTACTCCAACGCACATGCTTCATCAATTAGCAGACACACAAACACGCACACATGCACGCGTCTACTCCGATGACGACACGGAAATTGCACCTCGGTGTGCGACTCCGAATTCAAATTTGAATATTTAGCACATTTTTTGTTGATCGCATCTGCAGGAACGATTCGAATGGGCGCCATTATAAACGAATTAGATGTACGAAAAAAAAATGGCAAGAAAATGGAAAGAATGGAAAAGCATGTCCAAAATCTACATTTCTGTGATTTTCAATAACGATCTAAATAAGATTACCCGTGCCGGTGTGTATAAGCAAACTCGATCCAATCCGACGCTCTCGGTACGTCAAATAATCGATCACGCACCAGGCTTGCGTTGTGCGTCCACCGATGGTGGACATCGTACGCCTCGCACCAAGAGTGTCAATTTTATCACCTTCGGCCGAAGAATCAGACGTTGCTTCCCAGACGATTGGGAATAATTAGCGGATCATCACATTTAACATCCAGCATTTCAAGGACTAGAGTCTGCGAGGTTGGCGGGAGAAGTGGCATCACGCGAGATGTCGGTACATCGTCCGGGATCGTAAGGAAACAGAAAAACAACCCCCTTGAACAGTTGTTTAGCGACCCTGCTACGTCATGGCGGGTGGAACGTCACGGGGCGTTAGGTACGTCACGTGATGGTCATACATTTGTGGCTGTGTTATTATTGGCACACGTGTGTCATTTTTAAATATATAACATATCATTTGAACGCGAAAATGGCAAAACATCATCCCGGTACGTACTGTTCGATTGAGTGTAAGCAGATTTGGCTTCGTTACAATCTCAAACGCAGATACTTTATAACAGCTTAACAGCAAAAACCAGCATATTATTGAATTTCCTGCATCAATCGTACCACAAAAAACTTATTCTCTTTCAATTTAATTATTGTGAAAAACGTGTCAACTTTAACTATTACCCGAACAACACAATCACCACAAGAGGTTACAAAATAGCGGCATGTTAAATAATAAATTACAACCTCTCCCCGGCTGCCACCACTTGGCACCTGTTGTAACAACATCATCATTTGCCAGCCTTTATTATTGTTATTGCAATGCCCGATTGCAAATTGCACACAGCTTTGCACAGGCTCCCTACCCTGGGCCACCCGACATATCGAACGAGCAAGAAGGGGGTATTTTAACCCTATATACTCATTTACAAAGTGTCATATTAGTAGTATCACTTTAACGCTGGCATCACAATTCATTTGCATCATTAGCGCATCATGCTTATGAATCTGCACGCCCATCGGCTGATAGCTGAGCTCTTTGAGGAGCCTCCGGGAAGGGGGCTGTGTGTTGTGTGATGTGTGCTGTCAGTCACGTTTTCACCGCGAGCAGTTAAATTGTTTGAAGGCTGATTGAGTGGGGCGGCTTACCGTGGCGACGGCGCCTTTGCAAATGATCAACATTTGCACCGCTTTTTGGCGTGGGGTGTATGATAAAAGTGACAACAAGTTTGCAAATATGTTTGTAGAGATCCCCCAAGCGCCACAGATTAAGCTTAAACGACTGGAAAATTTAATATCCATATAAAAAAATGAAAGCTCCACAGCTTCATTGGTTTGATCAATAGATGGCGTATTACAACTCATCATTATATTGCTATCCTGTTCTTGCAATGTGTTCGACAAGTTTCATCTTATCATGACCTATATAGCCTTATAACTTTCTGAGCAAAAATCTATGTGAATGGTCGTGTGGTCGGATACGTGGGTATCAACACCAACGACCATAACTCAATTCTCACTGCTTCAGTACTGGTGGTTTCCGTTGGAGTTTAGTAATTAAACAATCGTATCGCCGTTCTAGTTCTAGCGATGCATAACTTCAATGCGAAACCATACAACAGTACAGAGGAAATGAGAAAGCTCTCCTCCAAGCGATGAAGCTCAACTGGTTGGGGTATCCCACCAACAGAGAGCGCCACCAGCTTTTTTGCTATTTTTAGAATGCATGAGTCGTTTGCCGTCTGCTAAACGAAGTCTTTCTATATTCCGTTTAGGTAGAGAATTTGAGGCGTTTAGAAGCCGTTTAGTGGTCGTTTAGTGGATTTGTGGCACTTCCCAAGTGCCACAAATCCACTAAACGACCACTAAACGGCTTCTAAACGACTCAAGTTCTCTACCTAAACGGAATATAAAAGACTTCGTTTAGCAGACGCAAACGACTCATGCATTCTAAAAATAGCAAAAAAGCTGGTGGCGCTATCTGTTGGTGGGATACCCCAACCAGTTGAGCTTCATCGCTTGGAGGAGAGCTTTCTCATTTCCTCTGTACTGTTGTATGGTTTCGCATTGAAGTTATGCATCGCTAGAACTAGAACGGCGATACGATTGTTTAAATACTAAACTCCAACGGAAACCACCAGCACTGAAGCAAGTGAGATTTGAGCAATGGTCATTGGTGTTGATACCCACGTATCTAACCACACGACCATTTATATAGATTTTTGCTCAGAAAGTTAGAAGGCTATATAGGTCATAATAAAATGCAACTTGTCGAAACACATTGCAAGAAAAGGATAGCAATATAATGATGAGTTGTAATACGCCATCTATTGATCAAACCAATGAAGCTGTGGAGCTTTCATTTTTTTCTATGGATATTCAATTTTCCAGTCGTTTAAGCTTAATCTGTGGCGCTTGGGTTGGGCCTGCTCTTGCTATCAGCTGCAATTGTGCATGTAGCGAATGTTTTTATGCACGTAGCATGTTTTTAAATTTTGCTTATTTTTTTACACTGTTTTGTACTTCTCTTATATTTCAAACTAGAAATACATTCATAGTTTTTATCTCAAAACGATTTTTATATTTTAAAAATAATTTCAACTGACGTTTTAAGGCTACCAACCCTGCAAAATAACGAATTCTTTCACGGCGCATGAAATATTTCACACACGCACTTCGTTTCGTTTCAACCCCCACATGTACTGTGGCAATCGTTTGAAACCAATGCACGTTACATAGCAACCGTTGCTACTCGGTGTCATCGTTGTTATTTTCCACCGGAGGGGCAAAGTTTTTGGTAGTTTCCAGTTTTCTTCCAGCGGATAGAGCACGCAGTTCAGTTTTTTTCTCTGCCCCAAGATGGTGCGCGAACAGTGCGAAGAAGAGTTTGGGCCCAAAAAAGTGAGTCACTACCCTGATGTGTAAGAGTTTGCATAACGCTAATGGTGTTTTAATTTCCTCCCGCAAAATGGCGCAGAATGACGAAGAAAACGATTCAAGCATCGTGTCGCAAAAACAAGCTCTACCTAACGCCACACCTTAACGATGTCCTATATTTGCACTACTCAGGTAAAAGAAACTTCCCGATCTACTTCCTCCACAAGATGTTCCAGATTTTGTTGCTCTCTCATCCTGTTTTCTCAGGATACAACGCCATCGATGGGCTGGACGAGTACGTAGGATTAAAATGTCTTTGGCTGGAGTGCAACGCCATTTCCAACATTTCCGGGCTGGATCACCAGTCACAACTGCGTTGTCTGTATCTGCACAACAACCTTATCAAGGTCAGTACCATGTGCACGTGCCTCCCATTCCTATGATGGCAGACTGTACTCTTATCGATTTCTTTGCTTGACTGACATCTGATTCCATCCCCTATTTCTCACACTTGGTCTCTTGCTTGTTGGGGCATTTGTTTAGAAAATCGAAAACTTGCAACACTGCAAACAGTTGGACACGCTGAACCTTTCCCATAATCACATCGCCAAGATAGAAAACTGTGGAAGCGGTAAGGAAGAAAGGGAGCAAGGGAACGCTTTTCTCCGTCGTTTTAAAACTGCCTGCCAACAGGAAACGATAATGAAATTGAAGTTTATTTCTTTCAACAGACATTCTGCCCGTGCTGAACACGCTCAACATTTCGCACAACTATCTGAAATCGATCGAAAGCCTAGCGGAGTTGCGGAAATGTGATTTCGTGTCGGTTTTGGACATTTCTCACAACCGAATCGAGGACATTGCGATTGTGAAGGTATTCTCTATTTATTTTAATATTATTCGACCGTCAACTTCAACTTATTTGCTTTGAAAGGTTCTTGCGGATATGAAAGGATTGCGCGTACTGACGTTGGTAGGGAATCCCGTGGTCAACGATATTCCTTCTTATCGCAAAACGCTCATTTTGGAATGTGTAAGAATTCGTTTTTTGAGGACAATTACTGCAAAATGAGTCTACAATGAGTTTTGTTGTATCGTATTGCTTATTTTTTTCAGAAATCTCTGACCTATTGGATTCGAGACCAGTGTTTGATAAAGATCGGGCATGTGCTGAGGCATGGTAATAAGAATCAATTTCAATATATGAGCTATCAAAATTACCATTTTTGTATTGTACTTCTTGGAAAAAAGGAAACGAGGCGGTTACGAAGAGGAGCGTAAAGAACACCAGCGCTGGAAGAAAGAGGAACAACGCAAAATGCGACGCAGTATCAATGGTAATAATTTTCATCTCCTGTTTCTCATTTAAGAGAAAAAGCTAATCATTTGTTCAATTTTCTCCAGCAACTCTTCGCTTGCGCCACCGAGGAGACGGCGAACCGGAATTGGTGAGAAACAAAATGCTATCTTCCATACTTGACCCATTTTAAGATGCAATTATTGTTTTCAGCTTAAAACGAGCAGCGACGAGGAGGAGGAAGAAAAGGAAGGTTCTGCTGCCAGTAAAGGAGAGTTCGAAGAGCTGAAGTACCAATCGAACGACGTTGCGTGGAAGGAGATGGAAGCTCTATTTAACCAACACACAAGTGCACTTAAGCCCGCTGCTACTCCCACAGCTACTCCCGCAGCTGACCAACCCAGACAGCTATGTGAAGCTCTTGAGCAGTGCTTTGGAAGAGTAAATACTGATCAACGTTTGAGCGAAAGTATCGGCAAACCACTCATCGAAGAGATTACTACAGAAGAGTACGCAGATATGAAGGAAAGGAAAGATGAAGCTTTACAGCAAGTCGTAGAAGCAGCCAAAGATGGTCCAGAATCTCTGGAGCAATGTTCAGAAGTTGATGAGAGTTATATGCGTGTATCTGATCAGAAGAATGACTTGAAAGCACATGATTCTTTTGACAAGAATGAACTTCCTGAAGAGAGCCACAAAACTGAAGTTGTACAACAAGAAAAGATCTCAACTGAAGGTGAAGAAGATACAAATCGTGAAGATGTTAACAAAGATCTTGTACCTAAACCTACTGTGGAAGCCACGAAGCTTCCTGAAATTAATAGAAAAACTGAGGCCCGTATCGCCTCAGCCGAGCAGGATGATACGCTGAATGTCATCATCCAATCGAAAGAGATTTCCATCACGATGCAACCAACGTGTAGTACCACTGACCAATTCCCAGCAGATCCTGATGGCTCTGCCGTACAACATTCTGATCGTAAAGCATCAACCGCTTCGGTAGATTCGATCACTTCCACAGAGGGCGATACACAACATGCCCAAAAGTTGGCTGACGAGCGTAAAGCTTCTACCAACTCCGTGGACTACATCACCGGGTCCGATTCCAACTCCGACCCAACACTCGTAACCGATTGCGACAGCTGCGTGCGGAACAGCAGCCGTGCCTGCACATCCCGCTCTGACACTTCCGACAGTGAGGATATGTTTGATAAGATTGTACCGAAGAAACATCGCAAGCTAGCCAGTTCTATGCGCCCGGAAGCGTCCCTGAGCGACAGCAGCAGCAGCAGCAGTGAAACGGAGGACGAAGCTGGAAGCATCCTCGACAGTAAGCTCGATCGTCAGAACACGATCACGGAGTTTATTGACGAGTACAAACGATTCTTCCATTCGGTTGACTTGCGCGATCCAAAGTGTGTGCTGAAGAATCGCCACAAGATTGTGCGTCCCCAGACGGCCAAGTCTCAGCGTACCGAACCGCTCGTGTACGAGGGTGTGCTGAAAGCGATGGAGCAAAACTCGAACGGTGTAAAGATTGAACAGGCACGGCAGGAGCGCTTCGAAGCGAACGAGCGTAGCCTTGCAAAGGAGGCGGTACTGGAGCGCTTGATGAAGGGTCACGCTGAAGTTGATATGAACATCGAGCAGCAGATGATATCGATCGGTGGCAAGCAGCACAACTTTAACGAGTATCGTCTTGAGGTGTTCCGGCAGGATCAGGAAAAGCTGCAGAATTTGATCGACCGAGTGACGGCACAGAAGGAGAAGTACAATGCGCACATTGATAGTATTCACGATCAGCTGGCGAACATTATGGAGGACTATGGGCAGATTAGCGAGAAGCTTCGGAAGGTTGACGATATGATACAGAACATTGGAGATGAGGTGGTGGTACATCAGGAAAAGGAAGGGCCTGTCTTGGAGGTTATCCAGGAATCGGAGCCTGTTAGCATTGCAGAACAAATTGTTGAGAATATGACCAAAGAACAGGTGCCGGATGTCGTTGAAGCTAACAAAAAGGCGTCCGATGCTACCATTGATCCTGTTGATCAGCTGTCCTCAGACGAGTCTGCTGTAGATTTGGGTGAATTGAACCAACACGTGGATGCTCAAGTCGAAGTTGGTCCGAGCGACCGGAAAAATCCAACCACATCCAAATCTATTCCAGAAGAGTTCGGTTCCGATCCGGTGTACCGCAAGTTCATCGACATTCAGTACGAGATCGACAAGCTGACGGAGGATCAAATATTTACCGCCCTGTCCGAGGCGGCCCGTGAGCTGCAGGAGGAGGAGCTCGAGACGAAACTCGTCCACGATGCCATCGATGAGTACTGGAGCACCGATCTGGAGGACTTTCGGCGCAATCTCAATATCGATGCTCACCCGATCGTACAGCGCTTCAAGCGGTTCATCGAATGCCAGGGCACCGATACGGACGATACCGATTCGGAGGCACACGTGCGCCGGCTTGAAAATGCTTACCACCGGTACGAGCGGCGTCTCTCAAACCATCTGTTTGATGAATATCTGATGTTGAGTCGTAAGGCTAGCATTGCCACCACCACCGGGGGAGAGTCAAGTGCAACGGAGTTGGAGTTGGTCGAACTGGACGGAGGGCATGTACTGCGGGCATCCACAAGTAGACGCGCAACGGCCTGGGATTTGAAGGAATCGGGTGAGGATCCGGTGGAGGAGTTGGAAGAACTGAATGAGGAGGAAGACCCGGCATTGAACGAGGCTGGAGATTTTAAGCATGATGAGCTGGAGGATGAAGAATCGAAACCGGAGGAAGAAACTTTGAAGAGCGCTGAAGTGGTCGGAATGCAGGAACCATTGGGAGATGTTCTAGGGGATCATTAGATGGCCTTGAGGTGGCATCGTAGATGAACAAAAACGATCACAAAAAAGCACAAATTGTGTACGTAGAGAACGTGTTTTTGTATCACCAGTTGAGAGATTAATAAAGCAATTGCACACACACACGACGCAGTCTTACAGTTTTTTGTTCGGTTTATTCACCTTAGATTCATCAATCACACACTAAAAGCAGCGCTAAGCTACCAACCCGCCCCGGTTTGAGAGACTTCAATGCTTCTCATCGTAATAACCCCGGGCGGACGATTCCTCCAGCAGCGTGATGAGCGAGTCCAGCGTCTCCTCGCCCGTCGGCACAATTTCGTTCGGTGGCAGCACGAACCCATTCCAGGCGTTCCCATCCGGACGCAGCTCGTACGTGTACGCAATCTTCACATCCTGCGCTCCATAGCTCCAGTCAACGCTCGACCCGCTCGCCGGATAGATCGCATCGTACACATTGCCGTACTTGTACTGCGTGCCGTACCGCTTCGCCAGTGACTTTACCGTCGCTTCGGCAATCTCGTCCAAATCCTTATGGTTCGGCGAATGCTCCCCGGTGTGACCGTACGGGAACAGCAGCAGCTGCGAGTACGAATGGAACGCAATGTACGCACCGAGCTTACCGCGCAGCTTCTCCACAAACGCAGCCAGTGAACGGGTCTCAACCTCCGAGAACGCTTCCGATCCATGGTACGTGTCCGAGCAGGCGTTATTGCTCGTGCCCTGCTCGGCCCAGTGGAAGTCCCAGTTGCGGTTCGGATCGGCCCCGTAACAGAACGGACCGTACGCTTTGCGCGTTTTGCGCCACAGCCGGTTCACCTGGAAGGTGTACGCGTACCCGTCCGGGTTTGCGTTCGGGAACACGTACCAGTCAAACTTTTCGGCCAGTGCACGCACCTTCGCATCCTCACTGGTGAGGAGCTGGTTCAGAATGTACGTCACGGTGGCGGGCGAGATCCATTCACGCGCGTGAATACCACCCTCCAAGAACACACCCGGGCGGCCGGGACCGTACGAAAGCTTCACACCCTTCATGGTGCGATTCTGATGCGAACGTCCTGCGTCGAGCAGTTCCACCTCCTTCGGATGCTCACTGGCCAGCTGGTCGAGCCAGGCGTGGATCTCCTCCAGCGTGTGATAGTCGTTCCAATCGAACGGACCCTTGGCGCGCTTGTTCGTTAGCCGGACGCGCTCCTCATCGAACGCCCGCTGCACGTTCTGCTCGATCAGCTCGTGCGGGATGTAGTCCGATTCAAGCGTTTCGGTAAAGTCGGCCAGCTTGTGGGGCGCGACGACGATGTCGAACCGATCGCCCAGCTTGCGGGCGGTCTCGAGGAAAATTAAGCTATCGCTCGCCTGCTCCATGGCGGCCACCGACCGTAGCTGCGCCTCGCTGTGGGGCGTCACCCGGTACAGCCGGTAGTTATCGTACCGTGCGACCTCGGCCGCTTCGACACTGAGCGCCAGCGCCAGGATGGCCATCGCTGGGGCCCACCACCGGGAGCCGGCTGCACTGTTTAATCGCACCATGTTTAATCGACCGCTTGCTTGCACGAACTGTATCGGGTGGTTCCTGCTGGAGTGGGCTTTTTATACCCCTTTTGGCGATGCGGGCCAAAACGCGCGCGCACAAGGTTTAACGGCCTTGCGGGCTGAGCTGAGTTGATGATAATCGATAAGTAATGTGTCGCTTGAAGAGGATTGGGAAGAACGTGAAGAAACTCACAACGAGCCCAGCTTAACCCAGTGCACGACTTCTTGAGCGCTTTGCGGAGAATTTCCGACAATCGATAACACCGGATCCCGAAGGTCTCAAGTGCACTCAAGAGGTGCGCGGGGAGGCACGTGTACAGAACGCGCATCTATTTTAAATGGAGTGCGACGAGGGCCTAGACATCATGGTAGGAAAAGCATGCGCAAGTGTAATGCTAATTACACACCGCCCCGGATCGAGGGAGAGAGAGATAAATTCAATGTTTATTGCTCGTTCATTAACCTACCGCGATCGCAATTGCCAGTACGCATAACGGATTCATCGTTTGCGCCAAACCGGCACAGAACAGTTCTGCTTCCGAGCTGCGTATCGGGCGGCGTAAAGTGTGCCTCCACTCCACTTCATCACTGGGCTCGGTTGTAGGGGCTTTTCCTTCCGAGTGGGGGAATGCATAAAATAGAACTGTTTGCACTCACTCTCCGGGGTAATCGTGATACTTGAGGGCGAAGAATTCCGTACGATTGTCTGGGTAAATATTTTTAGCAGACGGTTTATTGGCTTTACCGAAGATGACAGAGTGCGATGATACAGTGCTTATAGTTGAAGCTATTTACGTGTGTATTAATTTCTATCAAGAACTTGCTTCAAGCTTTGCGTCAAACCCGATCAACAAAGTGCTACCTGAGAGTGTCTCGTTTGATTGGGGATTGGCAGTAATAGATAAGGAATTTGGTCGTCAGTCATGTATTAAACAACAAATCGGCTCATTCTAAATCGTCCTCAAACAATATCATATTGGTAGTAAAGATAAGAAGAAATCCATGTTCGAGACAATACGAGAATCTATCATATAACTTATCCTATAGGATGTAAAGAATGGTTGAAAGAATAACGAGAAATTGTAAGGGGTAATCGATGCTGTTCACTGCTTAACTGCTTAACGTACTAATCTCAAAATCTTGCAGACACACGTAATGTTGTAGGTTATTGATGTCTCTCAAAGAAACAGGACACGATCTGCTTTAGCCAAGATATTGTTTGGATCATTACGTGTCACTTAACAACATGCCCGTCATGGGTTTAAGCCCCAAATAGACCGTGCCGCCATACATAGGACTGACTATCCTGCTATGGGGGGAATCCAAAAGTCATTGAAAGGGTACAAGCATTGACCGACAACGGTTGTTTACAAGAAGACGAAGAAATAATATAGGAATGAACAAGAGGATCTCTGAGCGATTGATCAGATCCGAGACTTGACAGGTTCTATTTTCATTCTTCATCAACACGTATAACAAAGCAACATGTCCGTCATGAGTACTAGCCGCGTATAGAACTAATCGGTCATAGATTGTCAAGCGCATCAGTGGCTTATGACATGCCTCCTAGTCCAATTCCTACAAACCTAACGACTATATTGCGCCTAAAAGGAAGAATGAACGAGCTCTCAGTGACTGGATCAAGTTGATAACCCACTAGCTTATCCGGAATAGTTCAACTGGATCAGAGGATCAGTTGTAAAGCTCAGGATGTTGCCATGGACATGGAGTAACTTGGAAGGTCCTGTCAGCCAGACACGTCCTCGACCAATCAATTTTATGAAGAAGATCAGCATTTGTACTAATCCATGATCAGAACCTAGAGATCATCACATCATACTGCCATGATCGTTACAACAAAAGGACTCAAAGGACGATCGGTATTTCGTTCAAGCCTTTAACTGGGATGTCCTATCATTATTGCTAATTATGTTTTTTGACTAGCTTTAACGATCAGATCGTATTGTGTTTGAATATTAAATATTCCCTTCAATTTCACAGCATTGGCTCTTAAACCCATAATCTCAAGAAGGACAGGAACCCTTCCTATAAGAAGGTTTGTAAACAGCTTTGACTAGAGAATGTCGTGAAAAACAAATTTCGTGCTAGCCTTTCGTGTGTCTTAAAAAGTGTATTCGCTTTCATTACACGATCACGCCTGTTTCCAAAAATAAAGCCAGCAGATTACTTATCAACCTGAACTCGCAGCGTCATGGTGGCCGGGAGTCACCACCGACCGCAAATGCAACGCTCTGGAAATTTCAAAACCTTCCACACCCATCATTACTGCTCCACATGCAGTGCAAGAAATAACCGGTTAAAGCATCCGCCGGCCTATCAGAGCACACACACACACACACACGGGGTCATGCCCTATGTAAACGTATCGATTGCAGCACACCGAGCCGTACAGGGAATTAAACCACCAAGAAAAGAGGAACTACCAACCGGCACAATCCGGATGATCGGAAATCGCCCGTTGACACAGCGAGCTTCTGTTGGCTGTAGCAAAACAGAATCTCACTAATCGAAGCTTATTTAATGTCGGCTCCTGGACACGCTTACCGCTGCTGATTCAAACACCACGCTGCTGTTGTAACGCTGCTCTTCCGCGTCATCGGATCAGCACACACTATCACTGATAACGAACCGATTAGACGGCGAACTTTCTCTGCGTGGAACTGGTTAGCGCCGGTTCCATGTGCCAGACCTGTTGGTAAATATAGCCCGTCTGTTTGACCCGTGCGGGGCTGAGATTGCACGCTTCTTATTCTCGACCCACAAACCCGCGATCTTGGGGCCCCGCGGCAGAACCACAACCGATCGGCATTGTGTTCGTGTTACACAAACACTCTATAAAGGGCAATTTAAAGCCAACAGTCAGCGAAATTTACACTCCTGCAGCTGATTATCGCATGAATTAAGTAGGCACCAGTCGACGATGCCCCTCCGAAAGCCGATCGGCATGATTGGCACCTTCTCTAATCAAACACACAGGCAGGGAGCGGTACACATGATCCAACAGCAAGACAGATGCGTGCCCTCTTGCTCTCTCTCTCTGCTCTGCTCTGCTTTTGTGACCTGATGCAGCATCCCGTTGATAAGTGATTGTGGCCTTTTCGGGCTGCTCCCGCTTCTGCTGGTGTATAAATAAGAGTCCCGATCGTGATCGGTCAATCAGTTCGGTTCGTTCTGTTGCATGTAGTGGCAAGGAATTTGTGTATCCGTATTTAAGTGAGCAGAAAAAGCTATAAAAATGGGAGATC
Source organism: Anopheles merus (assembly GCF_017562075.2). Taxonomy (NCBI): domain Eukaryota; kingdom Metazoa; phylum Arthropoda; class Insecta; order Diptera; family Culicidae; genus Anopheles; species Anopheles merus. The sequence goes on along the minus strand of NW_024427949.1, from coordinate 20,328 downwards.
CTGTGAAAAGTGACGCCAAAACGAACGGCTTTCATGTGAGTTTCAGTTCTTGCTAGAGTGCAGTGCTTCCGATCATTCAGTTTGACATCTTCTTTGCTTTTGTTACTCACCTGCAGAAAGCCACCAATGGCCATCATCAGCAGCAGCAAGAGGAGCTCAAAATTGCCATCATCGGGCAGAGCAACTTTGCCGCCGAAGTGCTCGAACTGCTGCTCGAGCGTGATCATCTCATCGTCGGTGTGTTCACGATCGCCGACAAAGCCGCCCGCGAAGACGTACTGGCTACCGTAGCCCGCCAGCATGGCATTCCAGTGTTTAAATTCTCCGCCTGGCGTCGCAAAGGTGTCCCCATACCGGAAGTGCTCGAGCAGTACCGATCGGTCGGTGCGAACCTGAACGTGCTCCCGTTCTGCAGCCAGTTCATCCCGATGGAGGTGATCGATGGGGCCGCTTACGGTAGCATCTGCTATCATCCCTCCATACTGCCACTTCACCGAGGCGCCAGTGCCATCTCCTGGACACTGATCGAGGGGGACGAGCGGGCCGGTTTCTCCATCTTCTGGGCGGACGATGGGCTCGATACTGGACCGATTCTGCTGCAGAAACAGTGCCCCGTTTATGGGGACGACACGCTCGACACACTGTACAAGCGGTTCCTCTACCCGGAGGGTGTAACGGCTATGGCGGAAGCGGTGGATATGATCGCTGCGGGTACTGCGCCCAAGATCCCGCAAACTGAAATTGGTGCGAGCTACGATCCGGCCCTGTTTCGGGAGGAGAATCAGTACCTAAACTTGAACCAACCGGCGGTGAGGATTTTCAACTTTATCCGTGGGTTGGATTCGGTTCCCGGAGCGCTGGCTGTAGTGCAGATGGAAGATGGCGAGCAAGTACCGGTCCGACTGTACGGTGCATCACTCAGTGCCCGGCGCAGCATGGTCAATGGAAGCCAATCCAATTTAAAGGGTCCACCGGGTCTGCTTTTGTAACGCGCGAAGGCATTTTCATCACCGGAACCGATGGATCGTTGGTACGCGTGCGGCGGATCAAGCGTGGCAATCGTGTCATTCCCGCCGGGGAGTGGTTTGAGCAGATGGGGACGACAAAAGCGACCCCGCTGGTGCTGACGGAGAAGGAGCAGGAGCAGGATACGCTGCTGCGCAGCATATGGAAATCGATCCTAAAGGTGGAGATTGGGCCCGAGACGGACTTTTTCGCGTGCGGTGCCGGCTCGATGGATGTGGTGCGGTTGGTAGAGGAGGTGAAGGACACGCTCGAGGTACCGATCGACAACGAGACGCTCTTCATGGCACCAATGTATGGGGAGTTTCTGCAGGATGTTATTCAACGGTTGCGCTCCGGAAGCAATGGCGATCGTGGAACGAACATTCCGCTAGATTTCAAACACGTGGTGTTGAAGGCAAACCGACGACAGATAGCCGTCCCAACGCAGCTCTTCATCAATGGGCGGTTTGTGGATGCGGAAGGTGCAAAAACGATACCGATCGTTAATCCCACCAACGAACAAGTGATCTGTGACGTAGCGAATGCATCCAAAGCGGACGTTGACGATGCAGTTCAAGCCGCCGATGAAGCGTTCCGTGGCGTATGGACGTCCGTTTCGGCACGTGAGCGCGGTCAGCTGATGTACCGATTGGCAGAGCTGATGGAGCAGCACCGGGAGGAACTGGCAACGATTGAGTCGATCGATTCGGGCGCAGTTTACACGCTTGCACTGAAAACTCACGTCGGTATGTCGATCGATGCGTGGCGCTACTATGCTGGTTGGGCGGACAAGATCGAAGGTAGCACCATCCCGGTCAGCCCAGCCCGCCCGAATCGTGTGCTAACGTTCACGAAGAAGGAACCGATCGGTGTGTGCGCCTTAATTACACCCTGGAACTACCCACTGATGATGCTCTCGTGGAAGATGGCCGCTTGCATTGCCGCAGGCAACACGGTTGTGATTAAACCGGCTCAAGTATGTCCCTTGACGGCACTAAAGTTTGCCGAGCTTACTGTAAGGGCCGGCTTTCCACCGGGAGTGATCAATGTCGTCACGGGTACGGGCTCGTTGGCCGGCCAGGCTCTTGCAGACCATCCAGTCGTGCGCAAACTGGGCTTCACCGGGTCCACTCCTATTGGAAAACGCATCATGGCATCGTGCGCCGAATCCAACATCAAAAAGTGCTCGATGGAGCTGGGCGGCAAGTCGCCGCTCGTCATCTTCGCCGACTGCGATCTCGAGAAGGCGGTCCGGCTCGGCATGTCGTCGGTGTTTTTCAACAAGGGTGAAAACTGTATTGCCGCTGGCCGGCTGTTTGTGGAGGACCGCATCCACGATGAGTTTGTGCGGAAAGTGATCCGCGGCATAAAGACGATGAAAATTGGCGACCCACTCGACCGGGCGACGGCACATGGACCGCAAAACCATCGGGCACATCTGGAGAAACTGCAGGAGTACTGTGCGATCGGCGTGAAGGAGGGAGCGAAGCTGCTGTACGGTGGCAAGCGGGTGGCCAAAATGGAGGGACTGTTCTTCGAGCCGACCGTGTTTACCGACGTGGAGGATCACATGTACATTGCGCGCGAAGAATCGTTCGGTCCGATCATGGTGATATCGAAGTTTCACGCTAGTGATTTCGATGCACTGGTGGCAAGGGCTAACAGTACCGAGTACGGGCTGGCGAGTGGTGTTTTCACGCAGGACATTGCGAAAGCACTTCGGTTTGCGGAGCGGGTCGAGGCGGGAACGGTGTTTGTGAACACGTACAACAAGACGGACGTGGCGGCTCCGTTCGGTGGCTTCAAGCAGAGTGGCTTCGGAAAGGATTTAGGTAAGCGGTTGCTTGCTTGACGGGAGGGTGTCTAGTTGGTGTCTAATTGGTGTGTCTGTTTCTGCATTTCAGGCAAGGAAGCGTTGAACGAGTACCTCAAGACTAAGTGCGTGACTGTCGAGTACTAACGGCTCGATGAATGTAGCATAAATTACAAATAAGATAATAAATTATTCATACCAAATTAATGCAATCAAACCGACATTTTCCACTCCTAATTAAGAGATTCAACTGCATCAAATTAACGTCCCCTGCTAAAGCGAAATTCATAAAGCTCATCCCAAAGCACACCTTCAAAGTTTACGCCTAAATGTATGCAATCTGAGCGACCGAAAACGCTTCAATGCTGAACCGCGCTGGACGCATTCCGTTTGTCGCTCTTCTTCGCAATCGCATCAAACAGCAAGCGAATGGAGAAGTAGTAAACCATTTCAAAGCCAGTAATTATACTAAAGCCGAGAAAAAGTCCCAAAATCCCACCAAAGGACGCTAAAAGGAAAGAAAAATGTAAAGGCAATACGTTAAAAGAGACACTTGAGGGGCACCGTGTGCCACAATTGCTTACCCAAAACACCCAACGAGTCCTGATAAATGTCCATCCGGAAGTGTGTCGCGGTCAGATCGGCCAGATAAATGTGCAGCAAGCTTTGATTATGCAACTGGATGTCTTTGCTGTTGAGAGAAACAATAAATTAATAAGTGGGCGCAAACTTCCCCTACAATTGACTTACAAAAACGATATGGCGTTAAACGAGAACGACCGATTCATCCTGCCCGTTACCATCTCGGACGGGTACTGCACCTTATCACACCCGGGCAAGCAGCCACAGGGCGCCACAACACTCCCGTAAGACAGCCGCTCCACGGAACCGTTCCTCGTCGGCACGGCCGTCACGTAGCGATCTCGCGCACGTACCACACACTCCATGTCCTTCATCTCACAGTTGCGCATCGACCCATTGTTCGGCAGATGGTACGGTACGCAGCCACACTTGGCGTAGATGTTTGCCGCCCGACACTCCACCATACAGTTCACGTACGAGTAGCGCTGCATCACACCGAGCACGCGCTCCTGCCGGCTGTAGCAGTTGCGCACGGACGGCGCCACAGCGAGCGCATCTTTCGTGGCGTACGTTGCCGTCGGCATGAGCGTAATGAACGATTCCGTCCCCGCCAACACGAGCTTAATTTCCGCATCGTTATCCGGATAGTCGTACGAGCTGTGGATCATCACCTTAAACCCGTACGAGGCGACATCGGTCGAGTGGTAGTCTTCCGCATGCGGTTGCAGCAGTATCGAGAGGCCCGTCTGGTACCCGCTCGCCATCACACGTCTCGGATCCTTCGGCACACTCACGGTGATCTTCTTCGGATAGTTGTCCTTCAGCAGTCCGTAGTAGTTGAAGGAGCAGCACAACCCTTCCGTACTGTTCACCACCTGGAACAGGTTGTCACAGCGCCACTGCGTACCCTTCCACATGCAGCGCTCGAGCAGTGTACTACAGGGCGGGGTGAATTCACCCATCAACTGCGGTATCTCCAGATTGTTCATCAGCATAATGTCGTGAAGGAGTCGGTAGCGAACGGGGTCGGGATCCCCCAGGCCGGTCACGTGCAGAAACAACCGAAACAGCTCCGTCAGCTCGTCCACCGTCATGTTGCCCGGGCGACGCATCGTCTCGGCGCGGGACCGGGCGGCCGATGCCGAGATCTTGTTCAGATTGCACACCGTCACGGCGGGAAAGGGAAGGTTCCAGGTCGGATAGTTTGTTGACTCGGTAACCTGCGAAAAAGAGGACGAACGGTCATGAGCAATCAAACTTCAAGCATGAATTCCACGTTGAACTTACCGTTACGGTCGGTGTTTCGACGCTCCAAGACCACGAGATCATGAGCAGCGTGATGGCGCTGATGGTCGACGCAACGACGGCACAGGTCCACACGGTTCGTTCCACCATGCTGTATCCATCGCGCACGATCTGGCTGTACCCGTGAAGGGCCGTAATGTCGCAAAGCCCTCGCAACTGTTTGCCGAACCAACTACGGCATTGGAATTCGGCACGAAAAGATGGACGAGCCTTGAAGAATTCCCCGTTCTTATCAATCACACGTTGCGTTAGTCCTTTGAAGGTGATTGTTTGCATCATTTCGGATCGTTCGTACGCTCAAAGTAACGTTTCCATCGGGATGACACCTTCGAAATGAGGCGAAAAGTCACCGCGAAGGTGAAAAAGGGATATCTATAAATAATTCAAAACACTATTTGTTATTGATACTTGTTGTCTGATATTAAGGTCGCGACCTATGAAAAAAACACACCGGCCCCTCATCATAATTAACCTTGGACACGGTGTACTCCCCCACCCGGGGTGGGTACAATCCCCCAAATGATTACAGTTATTTATAAAGTCAGCGCAGCAGAGGGTTCTGATTACAGCTGACATTATCCCGGGACATGCCCCCGGCATTCCCCGCTTTGGCTGTGTGGGTCTTTCCCTGTGATTTGAGATAGTGCCACGGGCAGGGCTTTCCCCCAACGGCACGGGTGTGTTTCTATCCATGCTTATTGGCTGGCTGATGGAACTGCCCGGATCGCGCGACTTGTCAAGTGTTTGTTGGTTTTTATGCTCTGCCCTGTGTCTCTTTCTCTCGGTGCTCCAGATAATGGGACTTTCGAAAGCAAAAACACACCACAGAAAGCACAAGAAACAATAAACAACAAACCCTCAGCCCCCTCCCTTTCGATTGACGTCAATTTTTGCAAAATGAGCACCACAGAAACAACAAACGGCGACCGATTGGGGTGTGTGTGTGTGTTGTGTGCATTATCAAATCGGCCAGCAAAAGGGCGGCAGCTAGCTTTCTGTGTGTCGAGTCTAGCCGGTCAGATCATTTCCAACTACCAGAGAGAACGATGATGAGGTTGGCGGTGGTTTATGTGCATGGCCGTTGATTCGTGCGCATGATACAGCCGTTACTTAATCTGATCGTTTTCGCACGTTTAGTGGACCGTTTCCGATCAGCTGCTGATAGAGGTGAAGCGAACGCTTCGAAGCGTGCTGCTGCTCAGGATGATGCTGTAATGGAGATCGCGAGATTAACATCAAACGGTTTAGGAGCACAATCGTGTGCATAGCATTAAGGAGGTGGGCATACATTTACGATTTCATCATGCTCCTAATCGATGTTGTAGGACTTGCAGGACTTGTGGGACTAATAAATAACAATCTGTCAACTCATCCATCATCTACTTCTGTTTGAAAATGTCACTCATTCGTTATCAGGCTTCGGAAAACCAGTCAGAAAGCTTCAGCGTAATTAATCGTAAGCCAATCTAGTTTGAACATTAGAATCTAATTGGAACATCAATCGTTTGTACAGAATAGGAAAAAAGAGGCCTATGATTTCTAGTTTTATACAGGGCTTCCTAGGGCTTTTTTGGCTATTTCATTAATTATATTTCGGTCCAAGGTAAACGGAAAGCATTACCGATCAATCATCCAACGCAAACGAACGAAGCAAATTAAAACATCCATCAATCAGGACCATCAAGGAAAAGTGTGTGTCCACCGGCCACACCGGGGAAGAGTATTAAGTTTCCCCCTCTGAGAGAAAGAGAGAGCGAGATAGAGAGAAAACCTCCGAGTCCGAGAGATCCGATCACCGATCATTAAGCAATGCTTCAGCTTGCTGATCAGTTTGCTGATCAGGTTCGGACCACTCCAATCGGCGCTCTCAATGGCACACCGATGACGCACGTTACTCGTTTAGTAGCGAGCCCCAGCTGTGTGTGTGTGTGCGCGCATTTCCAGCTATTGACCTCAAAATAATAAAATAATTGCATAACACACTCCCCTTTCAATATTTCCTACCACACATCGTGCGTCGTGGTGCTGCTGCATGCGCATTCGACTCAAATCAACCGTGCAAGAAATCTCCTACGGACGCCAGAGCAAAGCTCAAGCAAGCTGGAGAGAGGGACTGGCGGTGTGAGAAGCGCACGATTGCTAAATTATCGAATTTACACTACACCCGCAGACACGGACGTGCCACGGAAAGTGGTAGCTACTGCTGCTGCTGCTGCTTTGCAGCAGGTTTCAGGTCTCCCCCATTGACGTCAGAGTTGAGCTTTGGTATTGGAGTTCGGGGAGAGGAAAACTGAACCACCGCATCTTGGTGGAGTTTTCATTCCAAGCGCTTGTGGGAAGGCGCGCCCTACTGCAGGGCTCTTAACCCTTCGAGGTATCACATTTCGTTGGAACTTGAGGAACTTTAACTTGAACAAGCAAGAAACCTGGATCATAGATATTCCACTAACAGAAGTTCCCAAAAAATGAGGCCGAGAGTATGATTTGTACAGAATTTGATTAGTTGGGATTTCATGTTTAATCTTTGAAGTTTTAGTGCCTCATTTATATTGACAGCCACCTCGCTGATCTCTATATAAGACGTCAAATAGACCTTATGCGGCACTCTTATGGAGCTGTTAAGTCAGATTTCATGATTTCCTTTCGCAAACCTACTCGACATCGAATTTCGGAATCGCTGCCAGCTTGAGGGTTAATGCCCATAAACCCATAGCAATTCAATTCCAACGGACGTACGTCAATCCGGAGTACCGCCGGAGTGCGTCAGTGCGTCAGTGGAATCACCCTCAGCCACCCCGTCCGAGAAACACAATGGAAATCGCATCATACACTCCACACACACAGACACTTCCCCGCGCCTTACGCCAGCCAACCAACCGGAGCACGCGAACACAATCCGGAGCAATGACACCGATCGGCGCTAGAATCCAATAATTGAAGGTTCAAAATGTAAATAGCCGTCTTTGTGCTTTAGCTACACCTACCACACATACACACTCTCTCACACTCTCTTCCTCTATGTCTCTTGGGTGCGGGTCGGTCACCGTACCATTAGCACAGCACGATGGGAAATGCAGATTCATTTTATGGCGGGTTGGGACTTCTTTTATGGGGTTATGTACCACAACCCTTTTGCCGCCGCGACTCGGTGTACCCAAGTGACCCGTTGTGTTGCTCGAGTTGTCTTTTATTGTACTACAGACACACGGGCAAGTCGACAAATGGAGGTTTGCCTCCTCGGGGCTTATCGGTGTTTGCACAACACAGCAGAGTAGTACCACCGGGCAGATGTGATAGTGGGATTCGAGTAGGCAAACACTGCTGCTTACAAGAACGCACCCAAAAGAAGTCACAGTGCCGGTAACACATGAAGAAGGAAACTCTTCTAGACAGCGTCAAACATCAGGCTTCTGTCTGCAGTCTGGTGTAGATAACACGTTTATCAAAACTCACCCAAATGATGCCTTCCGTCTGCTCTATCGCATTATTTCCCCTTCGATTTGCAAACAAACACAAAAAAAGTGCAAATAAATCAACGCACAGTGGACGCGTATGAGCCGGGTCTCTCGTCCAATCAAGCGGCAGCTTGGTCAACCGTGAATGAAGAAATGAAACAATTTGCCCCAGTTTCTGCACACCCCGCCAATGACGTCAAAGCGCCGGGCGGCCGTGAGCGATTCGTGTGGCGAGTGCACGAAACACGTCACAGACGCACTTCTTGTGCCGGCCACCGGCGAACACCCGTTGCCATTTGTCCTTTCCCATCTATTGATGGACGAGTTTTGGTACGGCGCAGTTCCGTATCGCTACCAGTGGTGCTTCCGGTCCGGTGGTGGTACATGACACGCGCCAGCGCAAAGAAGCGAATAAAACCAGTTTCCAGTAAATGAAGAAAGCATACATTTGATCAGAAAGCATCGTTTATCCATGGAGGGAGCATTGATTTGATAACGAACAGAACCAATGGAACCAGCTAGAACCAGATCACTTGCCTTGGCTGTAATCGGTCAGTGCCAGCGCGATGATACGACATCAGCTAACTGCGCTTTAGGAAATGCGAATCGGTCGTGTTTGTGTGGCTTGCAGGTGAGCTCTCTGCTTCCCTTCTGCTTTTACGAAACACGTTTTAGTCATCAACTTGATATGGTTTTTTTGAACATTCCGGGAATTGATCAGACAACATGGAATACAGATAAACTACTTCATGATTTAGCGAAGGTGGTGAGTTTGCTGCATGACTGTATGACGTAATTTCCCATTTGAAATGGCAAGCACTACCAGAAGTTCCCTCAATTATCGCCTAAAGTTTAGTAGCGAAAAGAGTTAATTTAAAACAATATTGTTTCCGTGTGAAAGAATTATTGGATGTACAGGTCACATTACAGACTTTTAATGGTGCAATTATAGTGCCATTAAATAACATTCAAACTGCACTAAAGTACTTAAATAAATAATAATACACTTTAGCTAAAAACAACAATATTTTGTTTAAATAACCAATTAGTGACAATATAGTTAAAAATAATTTGTAATAACATTCATGCGGTTTTCACGCCTGGAAATTCAGAAGCATCATCTTTTCCCAACGCATTCGCTGCAACAATCTTTGCGCAAAAGCTCATGGCTTAGAGCTTTCACGCGCGTGTTGCATTGCACTACTACACTACCAAAAAGGTGCACTATGGACTGCAAGGGGACATGGTTTTACGCGTAAAAGTTGAAAAACATTCAAAAATTGTGTTTTTTTTTTATTTTGAAAATATGATTTAACAAAAAAAAAGAATAAGTAAAATTTAAACTATATGTAAGTCATGTGGAAAAACACCATTCTTCAAGAAGATAATTGTGGCGAAAAATAGTGAAAATAATTTAAAAGCACCAGAGCAGTGTAATGTTGCATTATTTTTGCACATTTTATAATAACTTACGTACCCTTTGTACTACGTATTGTCTCACTCAATTTCTAAATCGAAAACGAAAAGTAGCTTAACATAATAAAGCGAAAATTGGTAAATTATACATAAAAATACGCTTAATATTACGCTTGCTCGCTGTTTATGACCATCAGCCGCGCCAACCGCCTGCCAGTGTGCCGTTGTAACGATCAGCGGACGATCGTGCGCGCGCGCAACAAAACTAAACTTGAAAAAAGGAAAAAGAGAAACCAACGCACGCTCGCGCCTTTCGATTCGCGGCTCAAAAGCTTCACTTGTAATCGTTCCGCCGATCCGAGCGGACGCGCGCGCGCTCAACTCCCTTTGCAGCAGACACGCAGCAGCAGCAGTAGCGTTGCTTCACAGTTTGTGTTCTCAGTTGCTGACGCCCTGATCTCTCGCTACCTTGCAGTGCGCGGCACAAACCGAAATAATCACCACGTAACGTAAATAAAAACGTTCAAGTGAAGGAAACAGTGATAGGAGAAGGAGAATTTGGAAAAAAACACACACGCACACACCCCAGAGCTCCAGTTTATCAGCACATTTCCTGGGTCAAGCGCCGAAAAGCAGATACGGCAAGCACACAGCCACATTTTCTTTCACTTTTCGTTTCGCCCTTTTGTCGACTTTCTTGCGTAGTTTTAAAAAGGTGCGTACGCACTCTGGTGCGCTTAACACGCGTTGGCGTAGTTTGTGAATGCCGCCGTGTGTGCGTTCGCGAAGTTATGAACCGTGGCGAAGTGGAGCCGGAAACTGCAGATAGCGTAAAATAAAAAAACCCATCATCGGTAAGCTCTTGCTGCTGCCGTGCCGAGGCCGCTGGTGCTCTTCAGTGCGAAACGGCGTGTAAAATAAAGACCAACGAAAAAGCGGTAATATAGCGACCGTTTTACAGCCAAAAAAGAAGCCTACATCGCGTGTGCGTCAAAGAGAAAGAGAGAGAGAGAGCGCGCAAAAAACAGTGCATTTAAAAAAAGACGGATGAAATTAGTCATCCAAATCCAACAAACAAGTGACGGGAAAGCAGTTTCATTTTCACCAGTTTTCCCCTTCGAAGTGTCGCCTGTGTGCTGTTGTTTTGTTAGGAAGGCGTGGAGGGACTAACGGTGAAGCAAAAAGAGAGTGAAAGTGTCCGTATGTCCGCAACGCGGGCAAGACGCGGGTGACAAAACCCCGGGCGGGTGGTGAAGTGAACGCGACGCGAATGTGGTGATGCCCTTATTGCCACCTTTGGCCAGCGTGCTTGTACAGCCACCAGGTTGCACCCGGGCGGCAATAAAACAGAGGGAGTGTTGTGTATTTGCGTACGGCGTGTACCAATAGTGTGGCGCAAATGAAAGGATAATAGTTGTGTTTTGTGCCGCGGCCCTTTTCGTGTTGTGCTACGCCAAATAGTGCTGATTACACAATCAATATTAATTAAGCAAATGCAAATGCAGCCCGCCCAACAGCGCGACCAGCGGTGGAAGTAAAGGTGCCCATCGTCGCTACCGGGTGGAGAAGATCTCCCTGGGCTGTGTTTAGACCGCCCTTCGGAGGGCGCGTGTGTGTGTCGGTGATCGTTAGTGTGCTGGGTGGTGGTGGTTTCTGTTTTGGTGGAAAAATATTTACCCTCACATTAGGGTGCCCTCGACCCAACACAGCAGTGGACTAAACCGGGAGAAAAACAAAAACATAAATCTTTTTTCTGCGGAGGAGCTTGCGCCGCTGCTTTGAAGTTCGATTCGCGGTGCCCCGGCAACATTGCGCAAAAGATAGAGTAAAAGGGTTAGGGTGGCCCCTGTTTGTTTGCATCTTGCACTCTCTCACACATCTAAACGGAGGCATCTCCCTTTAGCGCGCTCGAGCGAGCGTCGTACACAGTTGCAGCTGGAGATAGGTACAAGCAAACCCTGTTAGCTGTGTAATACGGTCAAAGGAAACCAGTTTCACCGTTCTGTTCTCACCGGGGGCTAATACTATTCCCCCCCCCCCCCCCCCCCCGACCCCTACACACTACGGGTGGAGCGTTTCGTCTACTACTTCAAGCTAACGAGAGCACGGTCAACTACCGCCCCCATTTGCACATTCCACAATCGGCTGCAAACAAAAACAACTCCTTTTCTGGGGGGGCTTGGCTGCTGCCTACATTCCTGGCGGAGCACATTCTGCCGGCATCGTTTAAGAAAAAAAATCAACGCTCGACAAGCTCGACGAGACACACCGGGCAGGCAGTACAAGTACAACGTAAAAGAAACGGAAGAAACACCGTCGTGAAGCTCAGCAAAGCGTTGTTGACAGGCACGGTATGACTTCTTCCATATTTCTCACCATGGCAGGATGGACTAGTGACAAGTTTCGTCTCTCCTGTATCGACAACAATGGCCTCAAGCGCACGCTGCTGAAGATGCTGATACTGGACAATGGCACGAAAAATTCGGTAAGTGTCTAAATGGGAGCGCCGCCCGTGCGCCTTACAACTAGAGTTGTGCCTCAAGAACCAGAACTGTACGATTCATTCAATTCATCCTAAAGAACGAACGACCTACGTTCATCTAATCAACGTTCATCGATTCTTTATAAATATAATGTACTGAGTTGTTCATGAAAATAACCCGGGTAGGAACCCGTCGAAATGAAGAACGTCCTAGTACGCCAGGTCGTTCATTCCCCCCATACAAATATGAACGTTAATCGTATGACCAGGACGTTCACGAAGAGAACGTCCTACCCGGCGAAATAAAGAACGTCCTAGCAAGCCAGTTCGTTCATTCCCCCCATTCAAAATGAACGTGAATCGTATGACCAGGACGTTCACGAAAAGAACGTCCTACCCGTCGAAATAAAGAACGTCCTAGCAAGCCAGGTCGTTCATTCCCCCCATTCAAAATGAACGTGAATCGTATGACCAGGACGTTCACGAAAAGAACGTCCTACCCGTCGAAATAAAGAACCTCCTAGCAAGTCAGGTCGTTCATTTTTTCCCATACAAATATGAACGTGAATCGTATGACCAGTTCGTTCATACTCCTGATACAAAAATGCGCTGTACCACATGATAGACATGTGTCGATGAAACAAAATCAGCATACTTTCTCACTCAGCCCAACAAAACATCCGATCTGGCATTCTGCACTGGCTTTCTGCGGAGAGCACAGTACAAGATAGAGAGCGGATAGAATGTTTCGTTGATCTACATCGTTCACTCTCTTTCTGATCCTCGGAGACGATGCCGCTTCTGCAATATGCGCTCTCTTTTTCTTCCCGCTGCAATACTTTCAGCTGATAGTTACCGAGAGAACGATCACAGAGATAGAGAGTCAAAAATGACGAGGACGGGGGTGGTATGTGGGATGAGTTTTTTTACCTACTTGTGAGCGAGGTACAGTCGAAGTTCAATAATTGAACGAAATTTTGGTTTGTATATTTTTCGATGGATATTTGATAGTAGGTTGATAGCTCAACTAAAAAGCATGCCTTTATATTAGTGAATCTAGTTTCATAGAAAATCGCAAAACTGTCGCCTATAATGAAAAAAAAAACCTCATTTATTTTGTGCAGGAAATAACGTGAAAATTTATCACCAAACGTGACACTAACCAAACAGTGAGCTGCCAATCGAAGTTCAATTAGTGAGTTTGAACTGTACTAGTCGTTTTGTTGAGAGAGAAATGACCTTCTCGCGCTTTGAGGAAGAGAGGAAAATTACACTAATACGTTTATGGTCACTAAATCCATATGATAAATACATGGATCACGTGTGTTCGGTTCGTTGTTGTATAGGTGATTTTGACCGTTATTTTTGAATACGTTCGATTTCTTCAATGTGTTGTATGCTTGTGGTAATAAACATTGCTGAAACCGTGATTGTATTGATAAATTGATCTTTGATATGCCATTTGTTGTGATCTTTTGACTTGTAAACCACAAATTGATCTACGCTCCATCGAAATAAGTGAAAATTTAATAATTGCACGGCGATCAAAGGTAACATTAGTCTTGGTAGTAAAAACAAAAACATAAAGTGTTGTATGAAACATTTCCACAGATATGATGGCTCCAACAAACGCATCAACAAGCCCTGTCTGGGATCATTTTAGTCCGGTAGAAACTGGCGCAAAGTGCCTTTATTGTTTAAAGGTGTTTAAGTATACTAAAGGAACTACTTCGAACTTGAAGCGGCATTTGAATTTAGTGCATAAAACTGTGCCGTATTTAAAACAAAAGCAACCAATTCCTCAAACTATTAACATAGACGATGAAGCGGGACCTTCTGCTGTAAACTTTCAGCCATCAAATCAATATTTCAATTCAAATATGAGCATACAAGGTTATCTGAAGAAACCCATTAATAGCGAGACAAAAAAGGTTTTAGATAGAATGTTGCTAGATCTAATTTGCAAAGAATGTTTGCCATTTAATTTAGTAGAAAGTGAAATTTTCAAAAATTCGTTTATACATTAAATCCGAACTATATTATGCCTACACGAAAAAGTTTATCAAACGCCCTACTACCGAGCGTATATAATCAAGAATTTGAAAGGCTAAAGAGAAATTATCGACCGCCAAAGCTATAGCTGTTACGTCAGATGGATGGACGAACCTGAACCAAATAAGTTTTTTTGCCTTAACAGGTCATTATATCGACGAAAATTGCAAACTTAGTTCTATTTTGATAGAATGCTCGGAATTTGAAAATCCTCATAGTGGTAGGAATATAGCTAATTGGATTCAAGGTACCTTGAACAAATTTGACATAGAGGATAAGATTGTTGCAATGGTTACTGACAATGCTTCCAATATGAAAGCGGCATCAACTGAGTTGAATTTTTGTCACATACCATGTTTTGCACATACGTTAAATTTGATTGTCCGAGATGCTATAAAAAAAGTGTGCTACCAGTTGTAGAAGAGGTAAAAAGAGTAGTAATGTTATTTAAGAAAAGTCCGAAAGCCTCACAAATGCTAGCTGATACACAAAAAAAGCTCAATTTAGATCAATTGAAAATGATACAAGAAGTGTCAACGCGATGGAATTCGGGGTATGATATGCTTAATCGATTTTATAAGAACAAAATTGCTTTACTCTCCTGTGCAGATAGTTTGAAAATGAAAATATCTTTAGAATTCATGATTGGGAAGCAATTGAACAAATTGTGAGGGTTCTAAAATATTTCTATTCTGCTACAAATATTGTATCCGCCCAAAAATACATAACTATTTCACACGTGGGATTACTATGCAATGTGCTGTTAACCAAACATCACAGTTTAGAAATGATGAGGATATAGCAGAAAACGTTCAAAATTTAGTAGCTTTGCTCATTGAAGGTCTACAAAACAAGCTAAAAATTTATCGTTCCAATGAGCAGATACTTAAATCTATGATATTAGATCCTAGGATTAAACAACTTGGCTTTCAAGACGATGCGGAAAAATTCAAAACACATGTGAATCGATTATATCTGAGCTGCTTCCGTTGCAAAAGCCCGCAGTAGAAGTCGAAAAAGTAGTCAAAAAAGTTAGCAAGGATGTGGACATGCTTTTCGGCGATTTATTAAAAAACAAGGGAGCTCAAAACTACAAAACACCAAGACAAATAGCTGAGAATGAACTACATCAATATTTAAGCGTTGAAAATATTGATTTAGAAAATGATCCGCTTCTTTGGTGGAAAGAACATCAAGTTCTTTATCCATCTTTGTTTACTCTTGCCATGAGCACTTTATGCATTCCCGGAACGTCCGTTCCATGTGAAAGGCTTTTTTCTAAAGCGGGACAGATCTACTCTGAAAAAAGATCTCGACTAGCGCCAAAAAAATTGCAAGAAATATTGTTTATTCAACAAAATGCATAATCAAAACGTCGTTGCAAAATTTGTAACATGGAGTATATGAAAAATTGTTTTGTAATGCACTTTTTGTAATTAAGTAAGACTTGAATTATCTAGGTGTAAGTGTTATTTTTGTAATATAAAAATGAATTCAAAATGGTGTTAAATGTGTTGGTTGCCTTATCATAATAGATGCATCACTTAATAACATAATTAGGAATACATGAGTTTTTTAGTTCAGTGACTAAGAACTGTTATGCTTATCATATGAAACTGTTAACAAACACCCATAAATGAAACTATCGCGAAATAAGATCGATTTACCATACTGTGGTTAGTTGACGTGAACGATTGAATCGCGATTCACGCTCAGTTCATGTTAATGAAAGAACCGGTAAATTCACGTTCATGGTAATGAATCGAATTGCCCAACCCTACTTACAACCTGAATAAGATTAAGCGATCACATCCGTGGGTGTCTCTGTGGCGTAATTGATAGACCGGGCGGGATAATACAAGCCAGGACTTGGACGGATTCTCATCTGGAAAATCCATCTCATGTTGATCTGTTTCTGTTCAACAACTATGAAAAGCAAGTCTCAAATGAACTCAGGTGCAAGAAGAAAAGACATTTCTTGCACCTTGGAACTCGCCTAAAGAGGAGGGATGGTTCTAGTTCAAAGTACACCCAATAAAAGTGTGAAGGCAATTCATATCTCCGCTTTGTGCCGTGTACACTGATGCGCCTCGTTGCGTTTTGTATATCTTTCGACCCCCACCCTCGCGAGGACACTCGTAAGCGCCCGGGGTGTGATAAGGAAGTCATAAAGGAGGTGGTATCTATCACCAAACTCATAAAACTCCCCATCGACCACCGCTCTCCTTCTCTCTCTCTCAAAACACCACCACCATTGCTGCTCAGGCGTGTCAAATTTATTCCAGCACAATAGCAAAGGCAAATAAAACACTTCATTTCCTAGTAGTTTTGGGTCTTTGCACCCCCCCTCCAAATTTTAGAACATTTTGGCATTTTGGCCTCAGCTCGGTTGGGGTTTGTTTTATGTTTTTCGCGGTACACTTGAATCTGGGGCTAGTGTTTTGGGTATGGCACACCGTTTACGATCGCACAACAGATCGGGCTCATCATTGAGCAACAAAGTGAACTCCAACTAGTCAGCGATGCTCTTTTCCAGTTGTATTTTAAGCCGAAAGTTGGGATTTTCCCAACGTTGGCTGAATAAATCTGCCGTGGCAGGTTTTCTTGCTTCAGTTATCCACCGTTCGTGAGATGCTGAGCCGAGCGGTGACGTAGAAGTCGACCTATTGAGCGAAACAACCGATTTCGCATTATTATGTATCTGGTGGTAATGCGATACGATCACCGAATGATGGGCTCGTCTTCGCTTCTTGGGATCTAATGTTGACCCATCAACCGGACGCGAGCTGTTGTGGGGGTGGAATGAGGATGCCTGTGTAGAGGGATGAGACCCCCATGTTGTCAATGACACTTTTCACGGTCATTTTTGAGCTACACCATGTTTCGAATGGGTCGGGTTTACGTCAGCAAAACCAGCAAGTCGTGTTCAGGGATTTTTATGAAGAATATGCAAATGTTCTTCCCTCTCGTCTGCCAGTGCGCTCAGGTGGAGTTTCTCTACGTTGTCTGAATCTCAACTGGGCCTCAACAGGCTGCTGGATATTGGAACATTCACGCGGTATGTCAACCCCGATATGTTGCTCCACATTCCAGCCACGCATTTCGTCACGGCTGGCTGAGCTGGGTAATAAGGGTTAGGGAGATTCTTCTTCTTTTCCCCCCCTGCAAAGCTACCGAAGGCTTTAGGTCTCAAAACTTGAAACGCAATTTATCCCGAGTGAACCTGTCTGGGCCGCACATTCATTCACAGCTTCACGCTAAAATAGTACCTGCAAACAGTAGTGGCCACACAATTGCGGAATCGCTAACGAGTCGCGGTGTAAAATTAGCGCCCCCGATGACGTTGTGAGATGACGGGTATATGGCTACGTCTTGGGCTCCGATGTCATTACAACGTGTAGGAGATTGTCCGTTATTAAGATCCTCTTCAATTTCCCACCTCCCGTGGCGCCCGGGCTTTTCTTGTCGCACGTTGGGACAAAGCTTGTTCGCTGGCCGCGAAAACCATCGGTACACATAGGCGCCTATTGACGGATCTGATTAGGATGCGGACCGGATTCCCGCACTGAACACATGCCCAGAGCCGGTGGTAGTGGCATCGAGAGCTAACCTCAAAGAAGGGGCCCTCAAAACTAACCGGTTCCAACCGGTTTTACGACACGTACCGATGATCGGTATAGTGGTGGACGTTATGACAAGTGTATGTCATTGATCTGGACATTGTAGAAACCCAGTGTGTCTTGTGCAAGGAGCAGCAGCTGTTCTGGCGGCGATTAAGAAACACACTATACATAGCTCCACTCAACCAGTGGCCCGTGGCGGTAAGATCATGAACAGAAACAGACACTCACACACACACACACACGATCCAATTGACGTCATCCACACGTGCAGGGCGCATCGGCGGGGCAGCTGTGATTGCAAAACAACATGTGCACACACGCCAGCCCATTACTTTGGAGGACAATAGGGGGGGGGGGGGGGGGGGGGGGGGTTATGGAGGGATTTAATTTTCTTCCGGATGCTTCTTGCAAAGGGGACGGGAAGGGCCCGGAACAGATGAAAATTAACCTCGTTTGATGGAGAGCAGTGGGCGGTTTTTGGGGTGGGTTTTTGATACCCGATGAATGACAGCCTGAGTGCCATTCGTTGCAGAGCGGAACCATCTCGCGTGCTTGCTTTACTAACAATAACCAGGGCTGTGTTACGCTCAGATTGCATGTTTATTGTTCCAGACGCGTGTTCCTGCTGCCAAAGCCAAACAATCAACGAGCTGCAGCACACTTTGTGGAGTAGTGGCAAATCGCAAACGGAACATGTTTTGTAAACTAGCATGTCACAAGCCGAAGAGATTTGGAATTGTGTACACAAGGAAGTTGATCTTGTTTCGAGTGCTAATTAGTTCCCGCTGCGCTCGACTCTTTCCCAAGGTTTGCAAACTGGAATCACATCAACACGTGATCTTAGGAGCACGAAATTCTTCTTCTCGAGGGGCACTAAAAGCCTTTACTCTACAGTCCATTAGTGATCCCAGAGTTTGCAATTAGAACAAGTTGTACTTCTAATGGTAGGCGCCATCCACGCATACGGTAGCGAACGTGTAAGTAGGAGCCGAGACGGGAAGCAGAATTCGTCTGTACCACACCGAGCAAGTATGGGTTGAGAGAAAACCCAGCTGGAATGATCATCACCTTCAGGGCCTAATTATCAACCTGACGCATTTGGACCAAACAGCCCCTCACATCTCCCCCTCGGGCATGGTTGTGTTAATTGCCATACGGCACACCACACAGGGCCGTAGAAGCAAGCCAGTATCAATATTTTAACAGATCACAACCGCATCATCTCACCGCCAAACCATTTGAATATGGCATGTCCTTGAGAGCTCGGTAGAGGATATCGAAGGGGAGGGGGGAGGGGGGATGATCGGGTTCCGGAGCAAAAGCCGGGTGGTAGACCCGGCGGCGTAAAGGCCGATGTTGTTCAAGCGACCAGCTTCAGCATGACGATGATGACTCAGGGCATTCACAGCTCTGTAGTTCTTAATGATCTTGCAATGTAGCCAACACACGAACAACACACTTTTTTGTTCCTTCGTCCCTGTGTCCCGGCTCTAGGGCATCGATCGCTCATCCTCCATCGATCACGGAGCACTTGGTCGAGGGGAGTTTATTACTTAATCGCCTTCTAAACCGCAGCTTTACATCATGTTTGCGGTGCGCTGTCGCCACTAAATCGACCGTTTCCATCGACAACCACCCCGAGAACCCGATTAATTGCACTGTCCGCGAGGTCACAACCGCGGGAAGGGTATACGTGGGAGTAGATCAGTCACTGATCGGCGGTTGTGGTTAAAGTGGTTATGACTTTTCTCCCGGCTAGACATATTGAGGCTTGTTCGCTTCTTTCGCCCGATCGGGGGGTGCAATTCGAGAACGATCCGGCACTGTAAACACGATCTTCACGATCGTTTTGCAGATAGCAGTCTGTTGCTAACTAACACAACGTTCTAATAATTAACGCGTTGCCCGATCATGCGTAAAATCACAAATACCAACCAACTTGGAAGAAAAGCAAATCCCTACAAGAAAGAAGATCGTTTTGTGATCGCTTTTGTGTATTGGTGTATTAGACGTGATTTGACGAAGCTTTTCGAACCACCAAAACAAGAAGCTGTCATAATTAGAGCAGCCGAGATACGGACGCCACACGGCGTTAGGGCACCTTTCCTCGTCGCGATTGCGATTGCTGGGTCACTAACCCTGATCTGTTGTTCGATTTGATCGTGTTGAAAAGGCAGAGTGTGATTTCTCAATATTACAGCTCAAAAATAGCAACTTGCATATCGGTCCAAAGGCCGTTTTTTGGTTGATAGAATCTCATTTCTTCATGTGCAGTGGTGTTATCATCTGCCGTTGGTGTATGTGTGTGTGTGTGCAAGTTCTTGACTGTACAGCAGCACTATTATGGTACGCGTGATGGTGAAACCAGAGCTGCTGTGTGTTGAAACAGTTGTCCCCATGCGTATCCCGCCGTTGTGATTGTTTCTCCCGCCTTTGGATGCTGGTTAACTAACCGACACTTCGTTCTCCCAAACTTCCATTTTCAGAACATTGAAGCAGAACGTACCGCGACGGAGTATCTGGTCGACCAGGGTGTGCCGACGGCCAATGCCAACAAATCGCTGCTCAGCTTTCTCGCAATCGTAAGTGTCTTTT
>NW_024427948.1:27500-49498 GCF_017562075.2 Anopheles merus | reverse complement strand
ACGTGAACAATGCAGCACGTTCAAAGGCCAATTGTTGACGCTGTGTGCAATGGGACGCGATTATTAAAAATGGCCTCCATTAGTGACCTGATACCCGTTTAATCACACATGTCTTCCACCTCTGCTGCTAATTACACACATACACACAGCTAACACTCTTCCTCCAATCATCTGGGCCCTGGGACTGGCCCAACACACCAGTCATTTGAAATGCAATTCATTCCCCCATTGCGGGCGCGCGACCGAGGCGGGATGTGGTTGCTTACCGCCAGCTTTATTGAACATCCGGCCATTGCCCTACGACTCACGTGGCCGCGGACTTTGAAAGCCCAGCCCAGTGTGCTAGTTTTATGGGTTAGTAGCTGGACGGTCTTGTGCGGGCCGGGATTTTTGGATGTGGAATTTTGCTGTACAACTTTCATCCTCGTTCAGCTTTAATTGAAGTTGTTGCACGCTAAAGTGTCGACTGGTTTGTGGTTTTAGTGGCATTTTAAGTTAAGTTCTTCCGGGGCGAAGATTATGGCCATTGTTGGGCATCTACACCCCCCGGTATGATGGCGTGTGTCCATATATAGCTTCAACCTGCTTTTGCCTGCTTATTTCCTCCCGGTCAAACGATCCGGCAAATCAATTACCACGATTGATCAACAACGGGCTGCACTCTTCTCCTGCCACGCTCGATGTGCAGGAAAGTGTTGTCCATTTGTAATAACACGCGGATATTGCAGAACGGACGCGGGCAAACATTGTTCGGTTTTGTAGGTCGGCTCAGGTCGGCCAGGCGACGAAGGCAGAGAAGGGAGCGGACAGTCTGCGGGAGCGCGGTAGCGCGTGGACAAGCTGTATCGGCAGTGTTTCTTCTAACCATGTTTGATGATGCCCCGTCGTTCCCGTGTCCTTATCTCCAACCCGCACGTCCGCCCACGTCCCTCTTCCGCAGGAACTGCAGTTGATCAAACAAATCCGTCTCCGGGATTTCCCTTTCCCCCGGGGCTACAGCAGGCAGCCGGTTGTTGATAGTTTCACTCTCATTTTGCTGGAAGCAAGAGAGAAGGAGGAGGAGGAAGCGAAACACAGAGGTGTGCTTCGCGCCCTTCTCCCGTATCAGGGTGGTAGTGGCCATGTGTTGATAAACCCATCGCACAACCCATTTCTCTCGTCCGTGGCCCTTTCCCCTATCGGCTGGCAGGGTACGCGGGCTAATGGCACAAAGATAACTAGAATTGCGAGCACGTTTAATCGCCTGATTGCACTCACAGACAGCCAGTAGCACACACAATCACACGTACCACACGTACACACACACTGAGCAGTAGTTGCATTGCGTGCCTGGGGGATGCATGCATTTTTTTCTTTTTTTTTTGTTTGCAACTGCAATGAAGGTGGTGAAATCAAAAGTCGAACGTGCCGCGCGATAGAGATGCCTCAACGCACTGCAGCGGACGAAGTGCATTCGCCGACTATTAGAAATAAGAGTGCACACAATGTTTGGGATGCAGCCAGCAAACAGACGTCGATGAAGATGCGCGGGAGTGTGGTATGTGTGTGGAACAAAAAGGAAAAACGAAACGACTTTCATAAATCAATCAGAAGTGGATCAGTGAGGGAAGAACACGTTTCGCTAGGTGAAAGGGACGGGCTCGCGATGAGTGAGCTTTTTCATGTGCATGGTTTGGTTATTTGTTCATATTTGTCGGGTAGCTCCCGTCTCGTGCGTTGTGCCCTTTTAGGAGAGAACAGGTTGTTGGCGGCTGGAAATGGAATGGCATCATTTTCGTAACTGGAGTTGGCGTCGTTATTGCTGTATCTCTAGATCGAATAAAGCTTTATGTTTAATACATTTTATAAAAATTAAATTTGTTTATGAACAGTCTACAACAACTAATACATCGAGTCAAATATGTGTTGGTTGTCTAAAACAAACCCCTAAACCGCCGCTCTTACAAAACAAATTATTTTATAAGAAAACTGCATTCTTATTGATGTGATGTTTGTGTATGTAGTAGTGTAGTTCTAATTTTAGCCGTCAAAAGTCAATCTCTTTGTGAAAAACTAGTTTCAGAACAAATCAAGATCAAAACGAACCGTTCCTTGTTGTATAAGATCGCTGATGAAAGATCTATTCCACATGTTTTTTAGTGAAGCCGATCGACCAGAATCACATAAAAGTGCGCCATATTTTGCCACATTTTGCTCCGCATCGAACGACGAATGTAGGTCAGCGCAGTAAAACATACTTTAATGTTCTTGGCAGCTTCTTAAGAAAACTCGGCGCATTACTCGGCAGGCCGTGGAATGAATGGCCGTCTTCCCGGTTCTTTTCCATGTCCGACACCAGGGGCAAACGGGGTTAGTTAAATATTTATCTTCCCAAGTTCGTCCGCCCGTGTGCGTTTGTTTCATCCGCACGGCGCCCGGTGAAAGCCATCAACCATCTGTGTGTGTGTGTGTGTGTGTGTGTGTGTGTGTGTGTGTGTGTGCTTCGGCGGCCAACATTCCATCATCATCGAAAGTGAAATACGGTGGAATGTGGAAGCCCGCTCACACCGTACACTTTGCAAACAATCGTTTCAAAGGTGTTGGTTTGGTTGGTTTGTTGATAATAAAAACTCTTCAATATAATTTGATGCGTGTCCCGTAATGTGTTCGATTGGTTTGCCGAAGTAAGAACAAAAGCGTTGGTAACACCTTATCCCTATCATTAGATTCTTCTGTAGTAATCAAGTCCAAAATTAAACGACCCTATGCTTAATGTCGAAAGCCAATCGAACGACGCAAAAGATTTCCATCAATTTTCACGTTCCCGATTTCATCACACGTGTCACGGGTGCTACTACTCTACTACTACCATTACGTCCACTACTATGGATCTGAGTGAGTCCGCTAATGAGGTTGCGTCATCGCGTTTTCGATTAAAGCAAGTGTGATTTAACGTCATCAAACCGACGAAGGGACTTGCTCTGGTGCGCGATTGAGACGTTTACGGCGGCGGCGGCGGCGTCACGGTTTTCCGCATCATCGATCAACCCAATCCCGAGGTTGGTAAGGTCGATTTTTCACGCCATAATTTATGTATGGATCGTACTCATTCCGGCGACTAATTCGATTTGTCAAAACGCACTCAATAAGGTCGAACAGAAAGGGCTCAGCAAAGCAAAGATGAGCGCAAGGTGGTACTGTAAGGTTGAATGTTAATGCCCTTGTCTTAGGCGGTTGTCTTACGAGGTTGGTTACATACTTGTTTCAAATCACCACTGTACACAATTATGATATGAAACGAGGTGGAAAATTAAATCCCTTATTATGAGTTTCCGTATTTTTATTAACCAGCCCAGCAGCGTGTTGGTGTGTGCCGTCTTGTCCGATTGACACTGCGTCATTTGCTAGACCAACCATGTGTGTGCTATGCTGTGAGAGCACAAGATCGGATGGATAACATATTTTATGGGAATTCTTCTTGGAAATGGATGCAAGATTTGCGGCTGTGGAAACGGTTTCGCATGTGGCACACTTCCTACTACTTGTTTCTACTCCAACATTTGCTTCCTCCTATCTGAAGTAGCATGTGCTTTTTCTACTATCCCCAAACCACCTCCTCGAATGGTTCATTTTATCCACTTGCCAGTGACACAACCGGCAGCCGTAGCTATAAATCATCTGCATTTTATTGCGTCGCCAAACGGAAATTTTCCCATCGAATTCGGTGGCCCGAGGGGACGGGGGCGGGAGAGGCGATTTGTCTCGGTACCCTGAAATGTGTTTTGCATGTGGTCAGATTTTGCTCTTGATTGGTTAGGACAATCCCTTAGGCTAGGGTTAGTCCAAAACCTTGAAGCGCTCTCCGTATTGATCAATTTGGATGCTTATACAAATAACGTTTGTTCTTTAAACTGACATAAAGAGGTCTAATGGTTTCTTCCAATTATTTTCTCATTTCAGGTAAGAATCTTGGAGAGCATTAGAGTAAAAAACAATGAACCTTTTAGTGTGACGCAACATCATTTCGCAGAATAAGTAAAAACCTCTTAATTTCGCTTTGCCTTCTCCATTTTAAAACCGGAATAACGACGATACGGTTGTTTTATTTTTACTTTCCCTTTTATCACCATATACAATACAATTTAGTATGTTGTGATTCGCTTTCTGCCCAAAACCTCCGTTTCTTGGTGGAACTTCGTTTTCAGTGTCATAAAACACTTCTCTCAATGATGCAGCCTTGCACTCCGCAATTCGCTCGCGTCAGTACGCGAGAAAACCGATCAATCGTAATTCACACTGAACGTAACATTTTACTGATTCGGCACTAAAAATCGTATAGCGGTGCCAACTATAACCCTCTAATAAACGGCCAACGACCATTGGTCCCTTTCCGGTTTGTGGGAATATTAATTGAACCTCTTCACGCATCACGCGCAGGTGAGGTTATTGTGCAACGATCGAACTCCTCAACCTTCGATTTCGACCGTGGTGTGTGTAGCTCGTGATCAATTGCATTCGTGCATAGGTTCGTCGAGTAGTAAGCAACGGTGTCACAGTGGTGTTAACGGCGGGCTAATGGGAAGAGAGGATGGATTAATATCTCGCACTTTGCATGCAGTTTGCCGGTGCCCAGAACTCGTCTTACTCGGGTGTCAATTCAAGGCTAATCAGGCAGCATTTAGCACGCGTGACATTGCACCTTGCCTCGAGCCGGGCGGGGCTAATTACGTATTCGCACTGATAATTTGGGACGATTCATGCATGCCGATTCATGGTGCGTTTACCTTGAGGCGAGTGACATCTTGGACGATGACTTCAAAGGCCAGAACTTTGGCCAGAAATATCAAACGAAGGGGGATCATAATTTATTGTTTGCTTCGTTTCAGGTTTATTTCTTTATGATTATTGATTGCAGTGAAATCTATCTAAGGTGAATCATCAAGGAACCGTCACCTTAGAGAGATATTCATGTCTAGGAAAATTAATGAATTTGACTAATATTTGTGTGAACAATCACCCAAAAATTAATCTTAGAGAATTCTGCCGAAACCGTACATGCTGTTTGAAGGATATTCGTCTTACAGAGATATTTATTTGGAAAAGGCATAAAATGAATTGAATATGACGGGACAGTCAAAATATTCATCGTAAGGAAACAATTCATCTTGAAGAGAGAGAATTTACTGTATTTAGACTTTGTTTAGTCTTCTAACCATTATTTCAAAGCCTTTGAATTCCCAAAATGATTAAACACTTTTATGAGCATTTCCCATTACAATCTTAAGGGGTTGTCCTTCATTCAATACCTTGAGATGATGTTCTCCAATCATCAGTATTCCTTTTGAATTATACTTTAATTGTTTGAAATGGTTCATGGTAAAACAAATTAGAATAAATGGATCCGTTTCCTAATGTCATCTATTGTTTCAAAGCTTCACATCTATCTTCTGGACATCCAGATCTATAGACAATCTATTTCACGTGCCTAGCTTGATCACCACCACACCAACCCATCGGAACCGACCATGTTGCTGACCCTTTTGACCCTCACACAGCCTGGTCACGGTCTTCTCCGGCTGCTGTGTGTAATACGTTCCAATTGGCTGCTGCTACTACTACTAGCTGAAACCTAGCCTAGCCTACTACAACAGACGGCAAGGCCGTCGGTTCCGGTCACAGCAATAGAAACAATGCTGCTGCTGCAGCCTTCGCCAGTTTTGCATCACTAACGAGCGCACCGCCGTCCGTTTCGAAAGAGTCGCCATTTAAGATGGTCGATTGGATGAAGTTCACGCGCGCGCACACACGGACGGGGATCGGTCAGCTGGGGTGAGCTTTTTTGCATCTCCAAGTGGTGGGATGGTGTTTGAAGTATGAAGAACGTTTCAAGTTCGTCGCTTCCAGTCGCTGAAGCCTCAACAAGCCCCGCGTGCTATGCGTGCTACGTCCGGGACTGTCAGCACTGTCAAGTTCAATGCTGCTTCGTCGTGTTGCATGACAAGAGAAGGGAAAACAAATATGCAAATGTCGAACGGCGGGGCATGTATGGGATGGGATGATAAACCGAGGCACTTAAGATAAGACAGACAATGTGATGTTTGTTGAGCATTTATTTCTAATTTCTAATGATTTCACATGTTAGAAACATACTCATAATAGGGTAACAAAATTGAAAATCAACTCCCTGGGAAGGTTGACAAGACAATTAAATAAGTGTCCCCCTTTCAAAATAAAAGAGTCATTGAACGGTGGTCGCATGATACCGTATCTTGAATCGCTGCCACCGAAGTCACCGATGACTCGTGCCATTCGTGCGCGCACAGTTCCTGTTTCCTATTTTTATGCTGCACTGATGAGCACAGTGCACAGTGAGATTGGAATGCAAAAAAAACGATATAAAGAAAGGAGTTCTCTTCACTCTCTCACGTTTTCTTCTTGCCAGGCCCTGCTACCTTTGGCATTGCATTGGGAATTGCAGGCTTCACCTCTGATCCGTGTCGAACAACCTGCCAACCGGATGAGTCATTTGTTCATTTACGGCTTTGTTACACGGGAGAGAGCATGCCGGGACGGGCATTTAGCACAGCAGGATCGATCGCGCACCCAATCCGTCGGTATGGCGTAAGCTTCTTTTCTTAACTCGATGACACTGTACTCCTACCCTCCTACCTGGCTGACCTGACCGGTGTTTGCTGACTGAGTCGTTAGCGTGTTTATTTGTCGTATGTTTAATTGTTTACCTGCGCTGCCCCTTTCTGTGGGTTGCGAAAGAGGAGGAGAAGCTCAGAAGCTGTGCTATGAGTACCATCGACTGAGTGGGATGCTTAAAAGATGCATTTTTCATGAAATGGAATTTTATTTCAATATTAAAGCAAGCTCACCGACACCCACCGACCTACCCATTCATGAGTTTGCAAGCTCTTCCTACATTAGAACGTTGTTTTTTTTTGCTGATTTTATTTTTTACAGCTTACAACCATAATTCCTGCCCTTGAAGGTTACTTCGCCGTGTTCTAAACGATGGTTTAATGATATTCGGCTCCACACACCTCACGCTTCGTGTACTCCCGTGTGCCATAAAATATCGATTAGTGACGTCATTCATTAGTAAACTTTTCTGAGTGATCGATGGCGTGCAAAAAAGCGTTGGTACCAAAGAATCCGAAGCGAGAGGGCAAGATGAAGCTCGTTAGGGATTGCCACTGCTATTGCTTTCATGTGTGTGTTTGTGTTCTTGTGTGTTGAGAGGGGGCCTTCTAACTTTTCACATTAATTAGGTTGGGCGGAAAAGTTGTGCTCTTTCTCTCTCGTTCTGTAATGGGCAAAAGATGAAGGACACGACCATTTCGTTACGGTGCATATTTAACTACGGTTTCGTAAAGACCAATAAATTAGTTATGTCTTTATAATTGGGAAAGAAGGTTCTTTTTAATCATAAAAAAGTTTGTTGTTTTGATATTTTTGTACATCTTAGAGGCAGTTTTTGAATGTTTATGACCATTAGTATTGGATTTTTTCATGCAAAATTACAATATATTACAGAATAGTAGAAGATGTATTGCACAAAAGATCCTCAATACCTTTGTGTTTGTATTTTACTCCAAATATTTACCCGATGTATGCAACATGACGAGCATATTGTGTAATTTTTACAACCCCATGTTCTTTATAATCCTCATAATTTATTCGTGGGATTCTCCACACACTTAACTAAGCTCCAATACACACCTAACCACACATTGCGTGACACTTTAACACAGGCTAATGCGCTTGAACCAATTACTATTCGGTTCTTGAGCTTTGGCGGGCTTACCCAACCTCAACCAGCGCTCCTTTTTAGAATGCTTACTCTGGCTTATCATCTCCCTCACCCCCCGCTGCCCAGTTCAAATGTTGAATATCACTTCCAACGAAAGGTCAACACAATGATTCAACACATTCACGCTCTGGACAGTTGGATCACCCCGCACGCATGCATTAAATTATGCTCCAAGTGCTGCCGATCGTGTTTGAGGTCCGACCCAAAAAAGACGGGGAGGAAAAGTCACTGACCGTGGCGAACATGGTTTTTTTTCGGCACGAGGAGGGAAAAAGGGCACAAGCCAAGCACCCGGACCCGACCCTCGATTTTGTTTGTTGCGCGGGTGGGTGTTTTTTTTTGTATTATTTCTTTTGCTCAGAAGCTTGTTATTTGTTTGACACATCAGGGCGCCGTCGAAATAGGGAAAAGGGCACTACCCGCCTGTCTCCACTTCCGATAGTGTCTACAGAAATTTATTCCATTCGTCCTATTCGACATCGTCTGTTGGCCAATTATGTGTGTGGTCGCTCCGTATCCTGCTCTGACGCTTCTCTTGCTTGTGTTTGTTCGCTTTTGGAGTGACATTTGCCGCGGGTAGTTCGCTCGGTGATTTATGGCTGCTAGTGTCCCGGGGACGTGAAATCCTGTAAAGTCACCTTTTTTCCCTTCCATTACGATCAATTTTGATGGGTTTGTTTGTGCACACGGTAACTACGGGAAGGCTTCACGGATAACACAAAAGCTTCGATAGAACTTCATTAGTATTTACATGACACCGATTACAGATTCGGTGTTTCTACGCTGAAAGGAAGGAGAAGGGGAGGGGAAGGGTGTAAATAAATCAAGCCACACGAAATGTACAAATCGCTGTTCACGCACCACAAACGTCTCGAAAAGGTCACGGGGGTTTTTCCCCCTTTTCACTGTTCGCCGTTGAAAAACAATTCGTTCGCGGTGACAGCATGTAACCCTGGGGTTAAGGCGGCATGTGGAAAAGGGAGTATGGGCGCTTGGTATTTAACTTCACCACCCTTTTCTTCCTCACTGTCTGTCTTTCTCTGTGGCGTTCACCGAACCACGACCGGGGGTACCAATCGAAACGGAAGTGACAAATTGAGGCAAACGGATGAATGAATAAACGCACACGCGTGCCCTTGCTCATTAATTAATGCATGCCGAACCACCAGCACCAACGCCGCATTATGACATCGGAGCGCTTTTCGGCTTCCGACGGTACGACTCTTTCCACCACCGGTTTCCACCCCCCTCTACTGTGAACCATTTTACGTGCACTGAATGAAATAACTTGTCCGATAGATAGGTGGGTATGTTGGTGCCGAGCTCGCGTGCTGCTTCTGCGCTGCTTAAGCTCCACCATGTTGCCAACTTCCTTCCCCCGACCTACACACGCACAGCCATTTCTTGCCACTATTAGCGAGTCGTTGAAATGTAAGTCAATCAAATGGAATTTAATGCACGATCGAATAAGAGACAACCCCCCGGATCGGTACAGTACACATATAGTAGAGGGTTGATATGCATTTGTTGTGTAGTTGTTCCTCGTTTTTTTCTTTGCTGTTGATGCTACTAATTTGACTGACAGAGAAAGGGGAGCGAGGGTAAAAGTGTGCGAGCTTAAGCGAAATTTTGCTAACCCTTTTCGTCGAGGTATGTTTGCTTTTACTTCCTCACAGCGCGATCATCAGCGCCTCAGTGTGTGCTTTGCGATGTCACGTCGCGGCTGGCTGAGTTGAAGCGATCATCCGGAATGAATCAAATATGGATTTGCTTTTGGTGCGCGTAGCAAAATGATAAGCAGATTGGTGTGGTACGATAATTTCACTTTCACGTGCATCATTAGGTGTCTTGGTAACTTATCGATCGATATTTTTGTATGCTTCTATACGTTTTTGTTCGACAGCAATTAGCAACTATATTATTGGAGTCGACTTGTGAATATAGATTTTGAGTGAGTCAAAGCCTGATCCCTGAAAAGCCTTATATTAGATAAAAATTGTGCACGTTCGTACAATACGATTTCATTAGAACATGATCATGAGATTTTACATTGATCTGATGCTAACGTTTACATTAAGAAAGGTATTTTTGACTGGCTATAGAAAGATAAAAACTAAAAGAGATAATTTCATTTCATGAACATTCTCTGAACGGTAATTATTTAAGCTTACTTACAAAAACAAATTTACTACCTTGCAAGCTGCCGTCAGTTATCTGGAATTTTCGCCATGCCAAACGAAGACATGCGTGCAGGCATGTTTTAACACTACAACCGCCGGGCTTTTGAACCTCACTAGAACCGCCATATGGGACAATTTTGTCCCATTAGTTATGTGCACATTTTTAGACATGTTTATTATTACCTAAGGGTTTCTTGTGGAAAGATAATTAATAAATATTATAATTAGGTATAATGAAGCTTTATTAGCCACTCAATCAATGAAAAAATCGAATTGTAATCATGTGAACCGCATACCAAAGATATCAAATCCAGTTTACTATAGAATAATATATCATTACAGAGCTTGTAGTGATAAACTCCTTATGATAATTATATTTATTTATTTATTTATTTATTTATTTATTTTATAATTCTTGTCCGCCAATGATGGCCCCACAAGATATCGTAAGTTATTATAGATTAATGTAGCGCAGACCTTCACTAATAGTGGACATAGATGTGTGAAAATCAACTCCTGCATAGAATGAATTAAAACTACGTGCCATTGCTGATATCGGTTCATTTGCCGCATAATTAGTGTTATGGCTATCTACATACAAAAGGGACGATGAACGAGGACTAGATCGAGGAACGTGTATGTTCACTTTGCTTAATAAGCGAGGTGCGTCAATTTCTCCTTTATCAGTTTGGCCATAAAGATTGTTTTAGCCTTTTCACGCCGCTTCTCTAACGATTCTTCACCTAACAATAAGCATCTTCAGCATTACAGATAATTATTCCTTACAGGGTTGAACAACAGTAAATCTAGGCCTATAGCTATAAATTATTAAAACAATCAACTGATAAGTAGGGTTTTTATGATAATAAAACAAGTCTACTGTTCAAAGTTGTTTGGATATAGGCAAACGTCTATGACTCGGATTAGAAACATTACAAAAATTCGATGTCAACACAGCTCTAAATGTCAAAAGAAGAGGCTTTTTCGAAAACGGAAAAGGAACAAGGCTTTTTTCGAAAACAACAGGAACACCTAAATTAATTATTTCAAGCATCTAAAACACATCTTTGTTCCATCAGAACCTGGCTCACATGAAACATGAAAGTTCTTTGCCTAGCTTGAAAAGAAAATCGCGTCTCGATATATTTTCTGTTGTAAGTTCTTTGCTCTGTTGTAAGCCGGTCTCGTAGTACAGTCGTCAACTCGTACGACTTAACAACATGCTTGTCATGGGTTCAAGCCCCAAATGGACCGTGCTGCCATACGTAGGACTGACTATCCTACTATGGGGGGATCAATAAGTCACTGAAAGCCAAACCCACAAGTAGTGTGGTACAGGCAGGCCTTGACCGGCAACGGTTGTTGAGCCAAAAGAAGAAGAAGAAGTTCTTTGCACAAAACCCAAGCATTGATTCCCGCCAAATCCAGAATATTAAAGAAATTAATGCACAAGCCATCTTCTACTAGCACTTTTCACGGAGTACTGTCTACGCATACTTTCTACCCAGTGCTGCCAAACTTGCAGAAGCACATCCGTCACTCGTTGACAGCAGATATACCAGCCACCACTACGTATTTTGCCTATGGGACAAAAATGTACCATATGGCGGTTCTAGGATGGAAATGATTTTTTTAAAGAGCCATATGGGATACAAATTTTTTATGAGCGCATTCGAAAGATCGTTCAAAATAAATAAAAGTCAGAAAACTTCAATGTTTTGTCACGGCGGCAAGCGGAATAACACACCTTTTTCGAGTGCGATGGGACAAAAAAGTCCCATCGGCGGTTCTAGTGTTAAGGTCTACCTTCGATTTTTATCAATACTTCCTCAATAATCGCAACAAAATTGTCGGAGTAGAGTTTTTGCATCATGTGTTTGTTCAGAAAAATTCGATGGGACAAAACTGGGGGACATTGGACCAGTGTACGAACCAGGGTGTAATATCGAAATTCGCTTAAGATCGAAATTCGCGCCTTTGCTTGCCCCTGCTAAGCCATTGGACGCGAGTTATGCTTCCTGATACGAAAGCAACGATGTTTGGAGCTTCTCGTAACTCAGAGTCGTTGGTCATTCATAATTGATTTCTTTCAATGCTCTGGAACTTGATTAGCTATATAAGATATTTAGTTTGATCGAGTCAATCAGACGTATTTGTAAGCGGCCGAATCCTTGGCACGATTTGTTTCCTATAAACAACATAGACAAAAAAAACATTAAGGACGTAACATAAGAACTTTAAAAACCTCGGTAAATTTCGTAATTTATTCTAGCATAAATTGCACATTTTCAATTGAAATTAGCATCAGAGCTCTAAGCCAAATAGAGTTGTGCCAATTGCATTTTTGTACCCGGTTCTCCCCGAGCGGCTGTGATTTTACCATTATCTTCCATGTTCAACACACAGGCCCACCCGTCGACGGTCGTCGCTTTTGTTTGGCTTCCCATGACGCGACACGAAACTCGATGATGTTCAAACTAATTGCATTCTCCCTTGTCACGCCGGCAAAAGCGCTACTACTAGCCCTGTTCGATAGGCCCCCCAAACCCCAACCCACCTGGATCACCTCTTATTTTTTGTCATTCGATGTGAAAATAGAATTTAGCGCTGCGAGACCGGTCGGTCGTCCAACCCGGAGGTTGTTCCGGGGGCTTATTTCCTTCCGCTCCTTCTCGCAGTCCATTTTGGTGATTTCATTTGATAATGCATCCGCCGGGAAGGAAACCGATCCACCACCGCCCACCAGGCGTGCTGTGCCACATTGTACCCGGGTGCGATCAATACTGCCCGAACGATAAAACTGTGTGTGTGTGTGTCACCGACCGATTCATGAGCGGTTGACAATGGCCCTGCCGTCGCCCACGTTCAAGGTTGCTAGTCTCGGGTGCAACGCTGTGCCGTGACTCCGATGCAATAGACGTGGTGTAATGCCACACGTGTGTGTGTGTGTGTGTGTGTTGGTCACATGGAAAAAACAGCAAAAAAAAACTAATTCCATCGAAAGTATCCCCACTAGTCCATTACGGCGGGGTGAGGTCCATAGTAACTGGGATACATTTCCCTCTTGCCCTAGGAGGTTTGACTCTTATCGGTCAAAATGCTGTTTTTTATTGTTGTTCCTCTTCCGTGTGCACTATAATGCTTCTTTTCTGTCAAGCTCCTCTCTACCATGTTATCAGCGTGTGCCTAGGTTGTGTGTTCTGAAAGATACAAAAAAAACGACAACATTTGAATTTCTTGCTGGGCTTTTTTACGGACGAGGCATAACGCAGTAACGTCCAACCATGTTGTACCTGTGTCTTTGTCACAAAATGTAGGTCGTTTTATCACGATAACAGCAACGCCAGAAGTACAATGTTGCCGGGTAAATGAAGGAACGTAAAAAAGCTTTTTCAAATGGTTAAAATGTACATTTAATGTGCGTTTGCTCGGTTGCTACATTGTCGTTGATATTTGTTTTTGTGCGAAATGTCATCTTCATTTTGAATTATTCATGAAAAACAAAAGGGCACTAAATAGTACGTCTACGCCTCCACCAAAATGCGTTTATCAAACCTTTAGCATGTCATTTAATTCCACCCAATCGCTCACTCTGTAACCCGTCAAAGCGATTAAGGCGCCCCCGCGAACAGATCGCTTTTCAACCGTTGAAGCTGTTGAGAAACATGACAGCCTACAAATTACGTAGCAAAGCCAATCTAATCCAATTGTGTACTAATCCATCTTTTCTGCCTTTCGCTTTCTCCCCCTTTCTCGAACGACACAGGGAAGAGGTGAAAAACACACAGTGCGGTGGGGTCAAAAGTTCGAGTTTCCCTGCAAAATGACGTCGAACGCGTCGACCGGCGTGCTGGACCCGTGCACCGTGCGGATATCGGTGCGGAAAGAGATCAAGGGCGGCCGGAGCTACCAGGTAAGTGTGTGACACGCCGCAGTATAAAAAGGCTCGTGCTTCAGCTCTATTATTCATGTCGTGACTGTTTGTTTGTTTGAACTGTTACAGAAACTCGGCTTCACGGATCTGAACCTGGCCGAGTTTGCCGGCTCGGGCCTGACGCCGCGCAAGTATCTGCTCGAGGGGTATGACGCACGGCACCGGCAGGACAACTCCATGCTGAACGTGTCGATACGCATGCACATGATTCAGGGTGATATTTTGTTCAAAGTGTAAGTATAAACGACATCGACCCTCGCCCGTTTGAACGCGTTTTATTAATCGCCTTTTTCATCTCATTGCATTACAGTCCTTCCCCGAGCCCGAAGTCGAAGACTGCCCTGCCCCAGGACAACATGGCGCTCGGGCTACAGCCCACCGATCCGGCGATGGCGACGGTCGGTCCCGTCGTTACGCCCGTCGTGACGCGCGTTTCTACCAAAGACGATCCGTCGGCCGGCTCCGTCGCGCCCGGGTTCGATTCGCTGCCGAAGAAGAAACCCCCCACACAGGTCCTGCCGACGACGATAGGTATGATGGCATGAGGACTGCATCTGGAACGCATCCGGCCTAAACGTTTTCCACGGTTTCGATTTTTTTTGCAGAGCACCAGCAATCGTTCGACCTGGACCCGCAGTCGTTCATCATTACCGACTCCGGTATCTCTGAATCTTCCGAACCGCCATCGTCCCTGCTGGACTTTCAGTCGAATCTGTCCCTCGTTGCATCGCTGCCGGTCAGTGTCGGTGCACCGCAGCAGACGGGCAGTGCCGCCCTGCCCGGCAGCCAGGTGGTACCGCCCGTCGGTACCGTGCCCGGTGCGATCGAATTAGGTCACTCGCGCAACTCGAGCAATACTAGTCAAGTAAGTGGGATGCGGCGGCATGGATGGTGGTGCTTTAGAAACCATTTCAAACTGACCATGTTTCTCCCGTTTGGCGTTTTATTTTTCATTTTTGCAGATGTCCAAAGGTTCCGGCTACAGCAGCTTCTCCCACAGTCAACACTCGAGGCAAAGCTCCGAGGGAGATTCCGGCCACCAGAGGTAAGCGAAGCGCACGCACACACTCTTTCTCTCGAACTCTCTCTCTCCCCCCTCGGTCGGGTTATGTTAGCGTATTTACTTTTCCTTTATCTCTGGTTTTCCACCTGGTACCGTAGTTTCTCACACATGTTGCGTTACTGACATGTGAATGTGTGCATTCATTTGCAAGAAGAAGGATTGTTTGTAGCTCATTTCTTAACAATCCTTCACCATCACCACTACCACCATCACCAGTCCTCCACCCTTTTAAATTTATTAGTTATATATTAGTATACCGGTTCGACTGACCTCATACAATTCCTTGAAGTTTTAGTCGCGAAACGCGATTGAGTTTTCTGCCGTTTTTTTTTATTCACGAAACGATTGAGTTTTTTTTTAAGTAAAGCAAAAGACAGATTTTTTCTTAACTTTTTAAATTTATTTTTAAATTATTGATGTTGACTGCTCATCCAATATATTTACTATTTGATATTTCAATTACATTGTTTTCGATTCTACATGAACATCTTTCAATGTGTTGTTCCTTCCTTCTTCGTTATTTAAACGTTAGTCGTTTTGCTGGCGTACTCTTCGGTGGAATCAATTCTATAGATGGTGTTTTCTATCTGTCTGTGATATTTTTTTGTATATGATTTGAACTTCTCCGACGACAAGCAGGCGATCCATACAATCTCATTTTACCACCACTTACTAACGAAACAACCGTTGCTTAACTGTACCGTAAACTAACAATCTGCACACAGTTGTTGTTTGTGTTTAACCTGCAAATAGCGTATCATTTTCCGTTTGTTTGGAGCTCATAAAACAATCCAGTAGAATGTGACTAACAGATAGGTAATACTAACCAAACCACCAGAACTGAA
The DNA here is from genome assembly GCF_017562075.2 of Anopheles merus. Taxonomy (NCBI): domain Eukaryota; kingdom Metazoa; phylum Arthropoda; class Insecta; order Diptera; family Culicidae; genus Anopheles; species Anopheles merus. Next base: position 33,678 of record NW_024427948.1, on the reverse strand, counting down.
GAGCTCGTTCCATTACGCTCTGTACTGGATGCTACTTCTGTAGGCTTCAATAATCTTCAAACCTCTTCTTGGCCATTACCTTCGACTAACAATGTTGTGAACCATGTGAGCGCTGTATCGTAACTGTGTGTATGCACACATTTATTTCGAATCCTTTTATTTTCCGTTTTCATTTGCTTCTCGAAACCTTTTTCCGGCGAACACAATACCGAAAGCGGTCATGTGCAATGAGAGATGCTGTTGTGTTTGTGTGTGTGTGTCTGTCATTTGAATTTATGTCTGATTGGGTTCAAATACTGTGCTGATGACGTCCGGAGAGTAGCATTATTTATAGACCATTATTGCTTCCAAATGTATTGATCGTTATTGGGAAAAGCGTAACGACTGTTGTATGAAAATGCTATTAAGCTGAAAGTTCATAGACAAGTTTCTTGTTATTTTGTTGTTTATTGTTGTTTTCGCAGGAGAATTTCGCTCGAATCATTTGCGAATTGTTTTGTGAATGTTTAAGGACAAAAAGACCCTTACAAGAGTGAACGATTAGGGTATTTTCAGAAAACAATATCTATCAAATTGATTGAGCAATTTTCCCCGAAGTACATCACGAAAAGGTTAGGACTGTGAAGAGGACTTTCTTTTGTGGAGAAAATGTTGATATAAGATACTTGTTTCATTAATTTCGTACTCGAGCACAATACTACTCGCCTTACCTGCAACGGAATGTACCAAGATTATGGGTCAAATATTTGGGAAATTTAATATTCCGCACCACCGGGGTCAGTTTATGCACTGTGCGTGATTTTCCGCCAGATCGTTGTCTTTCTGGGGCGAGCGTTCGTTCGTGCTTAAAACGTTGCTGCTTATCATAGAGCAAAAAACCAACAAGAAAGCAGAGCTCTAACGAGCTGTCGAATCATAAAAATAATATAGCTTCGAGATAAAGTGCTGCTGGAGCACATACACACAAGTACACAACCACAACCACACAAAACAGCAAGAAAACGGATCGAAGTCAAGAAGCGGAGTATGAATTTCAATTTAATGGTTTATCGTGGAAGCAACCGAAAACTTTGATAGCAGATCATTGCCCGTAATAAATGGCGGGAAACATTATTCAGGCGGCGTAGGAGAAGCGGATCTTTGAATCCAATTAAAAAATGCAACATTTTACCATTAACGAAAGCAGATCCTCATCTTATTGATTATTGAAGTGTAAGATTGGAAAGCTAAAATTGACCCTTCGCTGGGTTGGTAATGGAAGGAAAGGAATACCCACTCCGTAATCACCATCCTTTATGAGCTTATACAGCTTTAGCAAAGTTGGAATACCCTCGTCTGACCTCGGTCCGTGCAGAAAGCCACCAGACAAAGTTTGAAATAAAAACAAATTCTACAAAGTTTAAAGAAAGAAAAAGGAAGAAGCAAAATCAGCTTAATCTTAAAGGCGTTCGCGGAGCATATTTGTTACCCTTTTTTATTACGAACAAAACCGCTACTTCTCTAATGCTAATGCTTCACGCGACGGAAATTCCGATCTTTTACCGATAAGCTTGGCGAGAATTTCGTTTGCGGTCATCACGCAAAAGGGTCGGTGTGTGTGTGTGTTTCGGTGTGTAGCTAGATTAGCTCAAACGAACAGTCGACCGGCAGGCGTCTGGCAGTTATGCTCCCGATTATGTACGCTTTCGACTCCGTGCCATTCACCTTTGAAGTTGGTTTGAGTGGTTGTGTATGGGTAAAATTGGTACCACTATAACGTGTGAAGCATGAGCGTGCAGCTAGAGGGAAACACAAAGGAAGAGAACGCAGACCAGCCGCAGACCTTCGGCCACCAAATCGGATCACGTTGGTCGCACGTGTTCTCGGGTCGGATGAAAAGTTCCGCATTTTAATCATGTTTATGAACAGTATGGTCATAAACATGTCGTGTTCGTGTATCACAAAGGAGATTGTGATTGCTTATTCTTCAAAGCAACAACTCAAACGTATCTAATGCTTGAGGAACAAGCAAAAAAGAAAGAAGGGAAATTAGGGTTTGTTAGTAGTTTTTCATCACCGCAAGCAACAGAGCGCGTCTTGAAGCATTCTAAAAACAAGCATGTAGAGCGTATGGCACGGTGTCGCCCAGCTTATGTGTGTTGTGTTGGAACTAATCAATTCTTGCTGCAAAACAGAAACGTAACACACATGCTTAGAAACAACATGATTATCATTCCGACTGCCCAAACCGGAAGGAACTCGCCTTCATTACGCTAAAATTTAGCTCACGCGTAGCTATCTCTCTCTCTATACCGACATCTAGGCATGGCTGACACACTTTTAATCTGCCAGCGTCCCAAGAGGACCTTTTTTGCAAAGACACACAGGCTTGCGTTTGTTGTCGGTCATCTCATGTCATTAGTAGTGGCAGCATCACGCAGCAGGCACCTTCAAGCTGGCTTCAACTCAATAATAATGCTCTCTAGATAGAGAACCCTTCTTGCTGTGGGGCTGTGCCTTTTCTCACCATTCATAGTGCATCTCTTTGTCCTTGTGTGTGTGTGTTTAGATGGCGTAATTAAATGGCCGCCCTGTTTCTCTCTTGCTTTCTCTTCTCATTAATGTGTCCTAACGATCTTTTGCTAGTGTCGCGCGCTCTCTATACATTCCATTTCCCATTTTCCGAATGTCCTTCTTTCTTTTGCGCTGTTGTGTATCTGCCCGGTCGTGTAGGATAGAGAAATAGTTCTAGACTTTGGTATTTTTTGTTGTTGTTCTTTTTTTGTTTTAGTTTTTCTTTTAGAAATTGCGCTATGTTCCCATTTTTTATTTCTTTTTTTTCTCTCTTTTCTTCCCTTTCCTTTTTCTTTTCCTTTTACCCCCCTTCCTATTCCTGATTTTTTTTTGTGTGTGTTTTTATTTTTAACCCCTTCCCGGCCCCTTTTCTTTTATTTGCGACACCGATGAATGCGCGATGATGTGGAAAAATACGGTACACGACCGTTTTTCACCCCCTCTTTACACCCCTCCCGCGTGGTTGTTGTGTGTAACCTCACACACACACACACTTATGGGCGTACACAACACACATTCGATAAACATACACCGATGTTTACATGAAAAATGTGCAAAAATCATCAACAAAATGACACGAATACATTCCTCCGCAATGCGCAACACAAAACACGTTATGCTGGGGACTCCAAATGCTATACCAAAAACAAAAAAAACAAAAAAACGGCCCAAAAAGGTACCGTCCGGCGACGGCAACGGTTTACCAGGGCAAACCGGGCACGCTGCTGACGGTCACCGGCTCCAAAACCATCACCACCACCAACACCATCACCACGTCTAGTAGTAGTACCGCACAGTCTTCCTTAGCTAACGGGGGCCGTTTCGTAACGCTCGCTAATAAGAAACTTCTCGCCAGCGGTCTCAGCAGCAGCACGAGCGCCGGCAGCAACGGCCGGCTCAACCCGACCAAGCAGCAGATGATGACGGCGAACCGGCTGCTGATGAAGCTGCGCATACCGCAGAGCCCGAACTCGGACTCGGGCGACGAGGTGTTTGTCACGCCGGACGTGACGGTGCTGTCGGAGGACGAGGGCGGCGCCAGCGACGATCGGACCGAGTCGGGCGTGGAGGAGTTCGGCACACCGACGTCCGAGATCCCGCTGTCGAAGCTGGTCAAGATCAAGAGCATGAACAATCTGGCCGTACCGAAGGGGGCCATGTTTTCCGACGAGGAGGAGGTGGGCGAGCAAACGCACGGCTACTTCCTGGCAGCTGGAGGGCGCCGGACGAGGATCACCACCATCTGACGCCGGGGCTGAACCTGAGCCGCATGAAATCGCTCGGCAATCTGTCGGCGTACGAGCGCGAGTTTGGCCACACGCCGGTCGATCTGCTGCAGTCGAAGCGCGACTTTGAGACGCGCCGGTTCAGCTTCGCCAAGATGCGCTCGCTCACCGATCTGACCGGGGGCGACGAATCGGACGATGTGTTGGTGCGGCGCCGCCGCCAGCTCAAGGCGGAGGAGAAAAGCTCCTCGGATGAGTCAAACGCGCCGTCCTCGTGCCAGCTATCGCCGCTCGGTGGAGGTGGTGGCGGCGGCGCCAGTGTCGAGCTGGCCAATCGGTTTCTGCCCTTCCAGATGCGCAGCTCCTTCCACAGCGGTGTGTATCGGAAGCGGTCCGGCATCGGGTACACACGGTACATTGGCATTGATGATGATCCGGCGGCGGCCGGTGGTGGGACCGCTGCATCAGCAACGCTCGGTCCGAGCAATTTAACAAAGATCAACTCGCTCAGCACGATCCCGACCGTACTGGCAGCGGAGCGCGTGAACCATGTGCCCTTCCTGACGCCCAACATTGGCCGGAAGCGGTTTGCGTCCGCCTCGACCTACAACGCAACCCGTGCCAGCGCCACGAGCAGTCCGGACGAGAACGATCGGACGCGGGCGGTACGACTGCCGCAGCGAAACCGAAAACGACCTCACCAACCAGCTCGGTGGCGAAAGTGATCGCCCGCAGCTCGATACGGAGCAACAGCAACAATCCGTTCGAGCGTAACTTCCGCAAGAGTGCCCCGATCGGTGGGATCGTGGTCGGGCAGCCCGACCCAGCGACCGACCGATGTACCGGGGGGCTGCTGACCAGCTCCAGCTCGGTCGGCTCCGTCCAGCAGCTGCAGCAGGTCGGCGGGTTCTTCCGCCAGTCCGACAGCAACTTCTACAACATCGTGCGCAACTACCCGATCGGCAAGTCTTCCTCCGCCAATCTAGAGTCACTGAAACATCGCTCTTCCTACAACAACTTCCCGCTGAGCTTGAAACCTCAGCCGCAACAGCAGCAGCCGCCGCTCCAGAAGTCATCCAAGGGCGGTGTGCTGACCGCTAAGGGGGCCGTCGAGCCGGCGAAGGGCATTGCCGCCGTACCGCTGGTCGGTGTGAAGGCGGTGGCGGTGACGAATCATCAACCCACAGCAGCGGCAACGACGGCAACGGCGGGCAATCGTGTCTACCATAGGTAATAATACCATTTTCCACCGCTCCGTGTCACGGCGCTGTGTGGTGACAGCACGCGGGTTGTAACCATCCGATCACACACTCTTCTTTCTCGCTCTCTCTCATCAACCGCGAACAGTGTGGATGGGGGGGGGTGAACGAAGAACCCATTTGAGACTGTGTGTCCTTCCTCCTTCCTTTCACTACTCGCTCGTTCTCTCTTTTTTGGCAAAGGATCACATCGCGTCCGTCATTTCCTTCATTCTTCTGTTTGTTGTGTTGTGCTGTTGTGTTGTGTATTGTGTTGCTGTTCCTCAGCGCAAGTATAATGCACACTGTAAGTATGACGTGTGTGTACGTGTGTCTGTGGTTTCTCCCCTCCGGGATCAGGAGTAGGGAAATGGGGATACAGTATCGTAACGAGCATGCATATGTACAAAAACAACACGCCATTTAGAACAGTTAGGTTGAAGGTTGAACGGCGCAACGTTAATGACTTGCTCCATTGCTCGTTATGATCATTAAACATATACACACATTCACATCGGAAAAGTGCATTTACTGCTTCACATCATGATGCCATCCTTTCTCAGCTGTATTTTTCCCCATCCTTTGCACGCAATGGAAACGCCCAGTCCTTTGTACTGTGTCTCCCGAGTGAGCAACAAGGCGTCTCCATCCGGCAACAAGGCGCGGCGGGGGTTGGTCGCTTGCTCCTCTCCGGGCACGAAATGTGAACATATCATACTTAGTTGGCTTTGCAATAGATGGCAACACTTTCCGCTGTACAGTAGCCGCGGGTAGTGGCGGTGCTTGCACCTATAGTTTCATAGTGCAGTGGAATTTTAAATGCAATAACGCTCCTTCAACAATTCTTGTAAGCGTAAGGAAAATAAGTACTTCAAAGAAAAGCTTTTTGTGAGTCGTGAAATTACGGGCAAAATTGAAGCCACCGAATCTAATTGAAACTACTGCATCGTTGTCGTCGTCGTCATCGTCGTCGCCGTTCGCTTGATGCAAGTTTTGTTCAACGCTTTTAGTTTCCTCCTTCTCGTCATTTTACCCCCCTTTTCCCCTGTGTTGTTGTAAACAAATTGATTGTTCAATTTGTGTTTGTTGTTTGAAGTTTTTGTTTTGTTTTGTCTTGTTTTGGTGTTTGCTATTTTTTTTCTATTATAATAATATGTTTTG
>NW_024427948.1:0-22500 GCF_017562075.2 Anopheles merus | reverse complement strand
GTGAATGTTTACTTACAGCAGCAAAAAGCGATACAAAATACGCTCATATTGGCATTGTCTGCATCCAAGCAGAGAGCAATAGTGACGTCGGGTTCAATGAAGAAGCAGCAATTTCTTATAAAAACACACAAGAAACCCCTCCTTACCGTGCGATACATTGCAAAGCAAGCAGTTTGGCTAGGCTAGCTCACCTAAGAAATTGCTCGTGTGTAGAAAAAAACGCACCGTGAAAAGGGAGGTTTGATGAAAGGCGGGAAAGGATTTCGGTAATCAACCTTTGTTTTAAATCAGTTCACTCTCTTCAAAATGTTCTTTCGCAGTTTGATTCCGCACGATACATCTTGTCTAAACAGGGGCACAAGCACAGCAAACACCATTAGATCAGAATAGAGAAAGAAGAAGAAGAAGAAGAAGAAGAAGCAAATACCATAAGCCATTACGTTGTGATAAACTTTAACGGGTTAAAGAGTTTTTTTTTATTTGAATTCTTCTTTATGCTTAAAATCCTGTGCTAGCATGTAACCTGCTGCTACTGCTGCTGCTACACACAATTACTGCTACTTGGGTGGTATTTTTAAAAGGATTTTATAGTTAGGATTGTGTGCAGTTTTTTTTGTTCTTTGTGTGTGTGCGTCTGTTTTTTGTTTCTGTACAAACATTTCCAATCGGTGCCGCCGTTACGTTGAAAAGTAGCTTAGCGTGTGATGTAGCATAAAAACGAGCGCATAAATTGTGGAAGAAAGTGGCGAAGAAACTATTGTTAGTTGCAACTGCTTTGGAAGAATTGATTAAAAAGAAGAAAGCGTAAAAACGGGCAAGTAATATTTAGTGAGGAGCGAACAACAGGAACAGCCTGCAAGTAAGAAAGAGACGTAATAAACAATAACAACACAAACGAATCCTTCCGCCCTCTTCACGTGCTCCCCGAGGGGATGGGAGGACACCGCTGGTGAAAATAAAAACAAATAAGAAAAAGGGAAAGCTCCCTTACCTGAGATTGTGGTTGCGCATCGTTAGGACACAGGAAAAGAAAAGCAACAACAACAAAAACACTGTATATGTGTGCATGTGTGTATAGCAGAGAGCGATTATATTACTTTATTACTGTAGTATCATTAGTTTTAATCTTATTTCTTATACCTTTTATAATTCGTTCCAGTTAACGTAAAAAAATGTGAAGAAAGCAAATGAAATTTGTTTATGTTTCAAGAATGTTTTTTTTAATTATAATTATTACTTTGTAAAATCAGCTGCGAAAAATGAATGCAATCGCTGTGCTTTAGGTAGTAGTGGTTGGTTTTGTATTACTTTTGCACGCACCGTTTATGTTCCTAGCACTGGATCCTTTAGGTAATCAAAGTTTTTGAATAATCAGGTCATCCTAGGGTCATATAGTAAGACAAAATTATAGTCTTTTATTATCCAAACTTTAAGCTTTGATTGGGTGGAAGAACGCGTGCAAGCATGGTTTTTTAAGAATGTTGCTCTGTTGTCCCTTTCTCAAACCAGATTTAATGTTTTATTTATTTCTTTTGTTCAGTGTATATAATTAACTGGTGTAACAAACACACAAACAACAGCTGCTGTATGTAAAGAGTAAACGAAATGCAACACTGCGTCACGTGTCACTAACTCTAGTTGATAGGAAAGCGAAAGGAGATTTGTTGGAACTGTTCTAACACAGAGTGCAGTTACGAATAGAATCAATTGCAATGTAAAGTTGTAAAGAAGCACCAGCAGGGAAACAAGATGAACAGTGGCAACCAACAGCACACATACATACAGCGTAATGTCTCCATCCAGTTTATGAGTGTGCATCCTAGGCATGTATCATATTTGCAAGTAAACATTTTCAAAGCTCAAGGCGCGACAGCAATACATAGAAAACACACACATAAGCAAACAGTGAACGTAACTAGAGCGTAATCAAATAATTCAGCCTAATAGAAGGAAATCAAGCAAGAAGAAATAAATTTAAAAAACGGTTAGGAAAAATAATCATTAAAACATTTCTCAACTTCGAATACAAAAATACCATTCAAAAACTTTGGTAGCAATTGATTGTTTTCTATTATATAGCGCTGACTGATGCGTTGTTTAGGTAGTACATACACACACGTAGAGGTTATAACCTATTCCATCGTGTTTAATGTAGTTGCAGCTAAAAAAAAGGGAAATGCATTTCGAACCATTGTGCTGTTTGTTTGCTGAGTGCGCGAGAGTTTTCGTTTGCTCCTCTTCGCGAGCGTGTTTTCATGGTAGTTAAAATTCTAATCTGTGCGCAAAACATAAAAAGAACAAGACGACAAGAGAGAGAGAGAGAACAGAAACCAATCATGCAAAGCCTCGAGATCATCTCTGTACGCAGAGAGGTTCGCTAAACACCTGCTAATAAGATGTTAATAAGTAAGCGGCATGGAGATGTGTGTAATTCGTACTAGGTAAACTTACACCATACGGTAATGTCAAAGGGCGCGTGGAGACATATACACGGGATGCGGATAAAGTAAAACAAAATATACACAAACCAACAAATCTGAACTCCGGAGGCTCAATGATAGAGTTACAGCTCGTAATTAATATTGAAGAAAAAAAAGTGGTGTTGCGCGGTTCATTTTATTTCCTTCGGTGGAGGTAGTTTTGAAGCGAAAATGGTCTCATCCGAACGTTAGCACTGTTTTTGTCAGTTACATTTAAAAAGGAGTTTTAAAAATGAATATTGAGAACCACTTTCATTACACCATTACAACGCCCAACCCGCAAAATCCGCCGTTGCTATAAAATCTACGACGTCGAGTAGACGTCGAGTGAACGTCGACTGGACGTCGAGTCTACGTCGAGTTAAATAGTTTACTCGACCAAGCGAATTTTTGAACCCAACCCGCAAAATCCGCCGTTGCTATAAAATCTACGACGTCGAGTAGACGTCGAGTGAACGTCGACTGGACGTCCCCGCTGCGCAAATTCGAGCAGTTTCCAGCGCAGAAAATGCACCAAAATCTGCGCTGGCCAGCGCAGATTTTGGCTCGTCTGACGCGCTGTTCTTCAGCGATTCCAGCGCTGGCTCGCGCAGTTCGGGCAGTTCGGGCAGTTCGGGCGGCGGCGGAGCAAAAAAAAAAAAAACGCCCGCTGCGCAAATTCGAGCAGTTTCCAGCGCAGAAAATGCACCAAAATCTGCGCTGGCCAGCGCAGATTTTGGCTCGTCTGACGCGCTGTTCTTCAGCGATTCCAGCGCTGGCTCGCGCAGTTCGGGCAGTTCGGGCAGTTCGGGCGGCGGCGGAGCAAAAAAAAAAAAACGGTCAAAAAATTTAAAAAAATAATGGCGCCCATTTTTTCGTCCGCTTCTTCCTCTCCTCTCCCTCCTTCACCCTGGCTTGCCTTACTTGAGCTTCAGCCCGTGCCTTCCGCCGCCAGCTGATTGGGTGTTGTGGTGTATGCGTTGATACTTATATGTGCATTGCGGTTATGTATTGTTATTGGTGGGTGTTAGCATTTATTAATTTGTGTGTGACCTTGAGACGCTGTGGGAGAAGCTGGATTGGGATTTAAAGTGTTATCGGTGTATTGATGGATTATTTTATTTCGTGCCGCTGCTGATGAGACCATTCGATGCCCCTGCCAACTGAGGGTGAAGAAGCCTATTTAAAACAAGCGTAGGAGAACGTCTAACACTAATCTAATATTTTTTTATTTGAGCATGTTTGATGCTTCAACGACCTTCTATGCATCATGTAGCACAGTGTATAGTGGTAATAATTTTTTTTTATTTGCCGAAATCTGTCTCCAGTTTTTGGGTCTCGACACACACACACACGCACACAGCGCGGGGAAAGTGACCGTTCACTCTATCATGCCGCGATCCCCCACCCCGCCCGGCGCTTTGGATGAGGATGCGATACAAGAAAGCTGAACCAGCCGTTCTACCGATAGGGTAGCCGTAATCGATCATGCGGGGAGGGGGGGGGGTGGTCTGGTGGGGGGAAGGGGGGGAGTGCGTGCTTGCGTTCGCGCTTTCGTGGGTGCGTGCTTGCGTTTGCGCTTTCGCGGGTGCCTGCCCGCGTACACGCGTACGTGCATGTGTGCGTGTGTGTTTTTGTGTGTGTGTGCGTGCGTGTGGAAACCCCAAAACTATTTGATTCTGATGCGTACATTTTCATCCGCTGCGGCTACAAAGTCCATGCATTTTCGATTTCGCTACCTGAGAGACAACACAACTATCGGATTGGCACCACGATCTTTGCGATCGGTTCTGCTGTTGGGGGTGTTAAAAAGGCACACGATCGAAGCAAACGTGCATGTGATATGTAGCACATTTCTTTCCAATTCTGCTATCGGATGCAAGTTGAAGCAACTTTTTGAATTGAATCCATACAAAAAAGGATCCTGGATTTGTTTATTACGGTGCGCGTATGGTGCTGCACCTGTCCGTCCAGAATCTGGTGGCTTGTTGGCTGGGCAAGCCGGTATCATGACGCCGAGCGACCGGCACTGCCTTGGAATGAGTTCGGCTCGGTAGGCTCATGTCCTTTGGTCGAGGGCATTCCGTGCATTTGTCGCGTCAGAGTGGTAGCGCGGCAGCAACAAAGACAAGCTAATCTCTTCTCCGGGTGTGGACTGTTATGCTAAGTTCTTCTTCTTATTATTGTTATTGTTGGCGTAATAGCCTACGCGATCATGCCGGCCATTTCAGGACTTGAGTACCACGTAGCCGGATAGTCAGCGCTTGCTACGGCGGACGGTTCATACGCGGTTAGAACCCACGACGGGCATGCAGATGTGAGGAATGACGGCGGTGCCGCGGGACCGCTCCTATCCAGCGGGTAACTTGCATACTGCCACATTGTCTGCTTCCCGATGCATACGCTGCAGGCAGGGGGAAGGATGCACCTCCACAACAAAAAAACACCGTTATGAACCAGCGGCGGATCTAAAGGTAGACGGACTAGGCGGTCGCCGAATATCGCTAGTCTGTAGTATGCCGTATGTCTACAAGTGGACAGATTATTAGCGACAAGGGCCGCCGGAAAGATGGTCGTTGGGGCCCCGTCGCTGGAGAACCTTCTGCACTCCCCCTCCCCCCCGCCGGCAATTTAAGTATAATGTTAAATCTCATAACAGCTGTATGCCAGTACCCCCTCCTCCCGGTCATCAGCTACCATTTACAGGGGCCTCAAATCGTCTTTCCGCCTAGGGCGCCCCCGATTCCCCCTACTCCGCCACTGTCATGAACACCTTCCTTCGATCGATCATAACATTCCGGAAGAAAACACATTTGGCGACAGTTTTGGCACACACACGCACACTCACACCCTTGCGCAGACGGCTCAGCATATCTGTGTAATCTACACCATACGAAAGCAAAAAAGCTTAGTGTAACAAAGTTATGCTTAATGCTTAACACGTTAAGTTCGATGGCAGGCCCCAGGAACTGCCAGTGAACTTTCCAGTATACCGGTTTCACAATCAGCTTGCGTTCTAGATGCCGGCGGAACGGAAAGCTGATGAAAATCAGCGCCAGGCTGAACGTGATCATGCGAATTAGGGTTCTGCGCGTTGCACAGCAAACCCTCCAACGTGAGCTAGCGATTCCTTGGTCATTTTTACGTGGCAGCGATTGAACTCATTGCGCTTTTTCGGTTTGATTTGTAAAAATGCAACTTTACCGGCGCAATGTTTATTAACGGCTTTTTAAGCGCCACAGCAACTCATGAGCATTGTCCACACGCGAGAAAGAGATAGCGCTATGGAGAGAAAAGGCACGGACGACGGCTGATAGCGATTGGCCGTCTGACGCACCAACACATCGATACCTGTAAGAGCGCTCTCAGGCGAGGGGTATGAGGCGGAGCCAGGGACGGGTAGCTCGACGAGCTGCTCGACAAATTTGCCGTTGGAGAGAAAACCCGCTGCGCAAATTCGAGCAGTTTCCAGCGCAGAAAATGCACCAAAATCTGCGCTGGCCAGCGCAGATTTTGGCTCGTCTGACGCGCTGGACTTCAGCGATTCCAGCGCTGGCTCGCGCAGTTCGGGCAGTTCGGGCGGCAAGTTCGGGCGGCGGCGGAGCAAAAAAAAAAACGGTCAAAAATTTTAAAAAAAAAATGGCGCCCATTTTTTCGTCCGCTTCCTCTCCCTCCCTCACCCTGCCTTGCCTTACTTGCGCTTCAGCCCGTGCCTTCCGCCGCCAGCTGATTGGGTGTTGTGGTGTATGCGTTGATACTTCTATGTGCATTGCGGTTGTGTATTGTTATTGGTGGGTGTTAGCATTTATTAATTAGTGTGTGACCTTGAGACGATGCGGGAGAAGCTGGATTGGGATTTAAAGTGTTATCGGTGTATTGATGGATTATTTTATTTCGTGCCGCTGCTGATGAGACCATTCGACGCCCGTGCCAATTGAGGGTGAAGAAGCCTATTTAAAACAAGCGTAGGAGAACGTCTAACACTAATCTAATATTTTTTTATTAGAACATGTGTGATGCTTCAACGACCTTCTAATCATCATGTAGCACGGTGTATAGTGGCAATATTTTTTTTTGTAAAGTGCTGAAATCTGTCTCGAGTTTTGGGTCTCGACACACACACGCACACACACAGCGCGGGGAAAGTGACCGTTCACTCTATCATGTCGCGATCCCCCACCCCGCCCAGCGCTTTGGATGAGGATGCGCTACAAGATAGCTGAACCAGCCTTTCTTCCGATAAGGTAGCCGTACTCGCTCGTGCGGGAGAGGGGGGGGGGGACTGGTGGTGGATGCGCGCTCGCCTTCGCGCTTTCGTGGGTGCGCGCTCGCGTGCGCACATTCGTGGGTGCGCGCTCGCGTGCGCGCGTTCGTGCATGTGTGCGTGCGTGTGTGTGTGCGTGCTGGCGTGCACGCGTTCATGGATGTGTGTGTGTGTGTGTGTGTGTGTGTGTGTGTGTGCGTGTGTGTGTGTTTGTGTGTGTGTGTGTGTGTGTGTGTGTGTGTGTGTGTGTGTGTGTGTGTGTGTGTGTGTGTGTGTGTGTGTGTGTGTGTGTGTGTGAGAGAGTTTTCGCGCGCGTGTTTGTGTGCGTTTGGAAACCCCAAAACTATTTGATTCTGATGCGTACATTTCCATCCGCTAAGGCTACAAAGTCCATGCATTTTCGATCTCGCTATCTGAGATACAACACAACCATTGGCACCACCATCTTTGCGATCGGCTATGCTGTTGGGGGTATTAAAAAGACACACGATCTAAGCAAACGTGCGTGTGATATGTTGCACATTTATTTCTAATTCAGCTAGCGGACGCAAGTGGAAACAACATTTTGAATTGAATCCATACAAACGAGGATTCTGGATTTGTTTTTTACGGTGCGCGTATGGTGCTGCACCTGTCCGTCCAGAATCTGGTGGCTTGTTGGCTTAGAGTCGGTATCATGACGCCGATTGACCGGCATTGCCTTGGAATGGGTTCAGATCGGTTGTTCATGTTTTGGTCAAGTGCATTCCGTGCATTTGTCGCGCCACAGTGGTAGACCCGGCAGCACCAAAGTCAAAACAAAAACCTTCCCCGAGAGTGGACTGCTATGCTAAGTTCTTCTTCTTATTATTATTATAATTATTATTATTATTGGTGTAATGGCCTACGCGATCATGCCGGCCTTTTCAGGACTTGAGTACCGCGTAGCCGGATAGTCACCCCTTGCTACGGCGGACGGTTCATACGCGGTTAGAACCCACGACGGGCATGCAGATGTGCGGAATGATGGCGGTGTCGCGGGCCCGCTCCTATCCAGCGTGCAACTTGCATACTGCCACACTGTCTCCTGCTCGATGCATACGCTGCAGGCAGGGGGAAGGATGCACCTCCACGATAAAAAAACACGGTCATGAACCAGCGGCGGATCTAAAGGTAGACGGACTAGGCGGTCGCCGAATATCGCTAGTCTGTAGTATGCCGTATGTCTACAAGTGGACAGATTATTAGCGACAAGGGCCGCCGGAAAGATGGTCGTTGGGGCCCCGTCGCTGGAGAACCTTCTGCACTCCCCCTCCCCCCCGCCGGCAATTTAAGTATAATGTTAAATCTCATAACAGCTGTATGCCAGTACCCCCTCCTCCCGGTCATCAGTTACCATTTACAGGGGCCTCAAATCGTCTTTCCGCCTAGGGCGCCCCCGATTCCCCCTACTCCGCCACTGTCATGAACACCTTCCTTCGATCGATCATAACATTCCGGAAGAAAACACATTTGGCGACAGTTTTGGCACACACACGCACGTACACACCCATGCGCTGACGGCTCAGCATATCTGTGTAATCTAAACCATACGAAAGCAAAAGCTTAGTGTAACAAAGTTATGCTTAATGCTTAACACGTTAAGTTCGATGGCAGGCTCCAGGGACTGCCAGTGAACTTTCCAGTATACCGGTTCCACAATCAGCTTGCGTTCTAGATGCCGGCGGAACGGTAAGCTCATGAAAATCAGCGCCGGACTGAACGTGTTAATGCGGATTAGGATTCTGCGCGTTGCACAGCAAACCCTCCTGCGTAAACTAGCGATTCCTTAGTCATTTTTATATTGCAGTGTTTGAACTCATTGCGATTTTTTGGTTTGATTTGTGAAAATGTAACTTCATCGCCGCAATGTTTGTTAACGGCATTTTTAGGCGCCACAACAGCTCGCGAGCATTGACCATATGCGAGAATGAGATAGCGCTAGGGAGGGAAAGAGCACGGACGATGGCTGACAGCGATTGGCCGTCTGACGCACCAACACATCCAAACCTTCGGCAGCGCGCTCAGGCGAGGGGAATGAGGCGGAGCCAGGGACGGGCAGCTCGACGAGCTGCTCGACAAATTTGCCGTTGGAGAGAAAAGGAGAGCATGATAAAATTCTCAGAACGGCATAACGCCTTCCGTTGCTTTGCGCAGCGGGAAGGAAGGAATGATAAAATTCTCAGAACGCCATAACGCCTTCCGTCGCTTTGCGCAGCGGGGACGTCCAGTCGACGTTCACTCGACGTCTACTCGACGTCGTAGATTTTATAGCAACGGCGGATTTTGCGGGTTGGGTAATGTTTGTTTCATATCCTTTGATAATTTATTCTCCAACAACAAACGATCTTTGGCAGTGCCTGGAGCATCACTTAGCTTTTCGTGGTGTTCGCGGTTCTATACATTATGCTGCTCCTTCTTTCCAAATCCTTTTTTTCTCTAATGCACGTGCGCGTATTTGTGTGTGTGTGTGTGTTTTTTTCTAAAAATGTGTGGAATGGGGAAAGATATCTATGTACATCTTAGAACAGGTCTAACAACAATGGTGACAATGATTGGAAGGTGTGTGATTGCTATTCCCTCTGATCATCGGTCGATTCCTCTCCTGACTAAAAAATGTGCTCAGTCCTATCGGTAAATGTTCGTTCTTATCGTCCTAAATACTATCTCGATGTTCTTAAGCTATCCTCGATTCCTCTTCGTCTTGCTTCGCGCGTTGTGTGTGTGTCTTTTTATCTTTTAAATACTAATCTTAAACCAACAACTATGCTCCGATTACCTCACAAATCATATACATGTTTAACGATGATAAAATATCCTTTTGCTTGTATTTTTTAATCGATCGAAGCTCTGTCATTTAAAGCAAACTGGCCCCACCTGGAAACCGAACGCTTGCTGCGGCAGTCCGTAGTCAACGGGGTAGAAGTCGATAATGGGCAGATACTGCAGTTTAGGCGTGCGTACCTCGAACACCGTCTCGCTCTTGCTCCGGCCCGTCTTGCAGCCGTCCACCAAGACGGTAGGTTTGATCTTCGAATTGTCATACCCAATGTCGATCTCATTCTCGCCCAAAAACCGTATCGCATTGTCGTAGCTTTCATCTTTCGTGCTGTACCACGCGACACTGTTCATGCAGGCGTACGTAAAGTTCTGGTACGCTTCCTGGGAAAGCAGCCGCAGGAAGGTCATCTGCACGGTCCCAACCGTTTCGTACGATATCTGCAACGATATTGAGTGAACATTTGCAATCAATGATCCTGGCGATCTTCCAGCCACAGCTTTGCATCGCACAACTCACCCTGAAACCTCCGCGCAGGTTCGAGTACCAGTCGGTTTTGTCGTTCTCCTTGCGCCACGGTATTGTCGGCATCTGCGAGCTGTGAATGTCCGGGAAGACGCAAGTTTCGCCTGCCGCCGTCATGTTACAGAACACGTACACCGCGTCATCTCCCATGCCGAGATTGGGATCGATCCAGTACCAGCCTGTTGGGAATTTGGGAAAAATCAAACCATTGTGTAGCCAAAATCCCCTTCCAGACCCTCCACAAACACTTACCATCCTTAAACTGAGGATGTCCATGGTGCAGATCGCGACACGTACGGGCCGGATTCTCCCGCGTACCGACCGGTTTCCGTATCCGATCCAGCTCCTGGCGCATTGAGTAGATCGAGCTGTACATGTCCAGGAACTTCGGTCCCAAATCCGACGCCTTCGATTTTGTCTTCTTCTTTTTGCTCTTCTTGCGCGGTTCCACCTTCAGTATCTCCTCGTCGAAGTCGTCCACCTCGAGCAGCTCGTCGTCCAGCTCCGTTGCCGCCCCATCGCCAGCCTCACGTTTCTGTCGATCTTCGCCCTTGGTCATGGTGAACTCGTTCATGCGGAACAGCAGCTCCGGTGGGATAAGTGGTGCATCGGCTGGCGGTCCGGGCGGTCCCGGTGGTCCCGGAGGTCCTGGCTCACCCCGTAGCCCTGCCACACCTTCCGTGCCTTTCGGACCCAGCGGACCATCGTTTCCAGGCGGTCCCTGTGGTCCATCGTTACCTTTCAGCCCCAGCGGTCCCACCGGGCCCGGTTCGCCCTTGGAGCCTTCCGGACCGGGCAGTCCACGGACGCCCTTGTCACCCTTCTCGCCGGCGTCACCCTTCAGCCCAACAAGTCCAAGCTCACCGCGATGTCCTTTCAGGCCACGGCGCCCGCGATCACCTTTCGGGCCCTTGGTGCCGACTTCGCCCGCCTTGCCCGGTGCTCCACTTTCGCCCGGTTTACCTACGGGACCAATTTCGCCCTGAAAGAGGACACGCATTAGCGGTGCTTCAATGTGTAGAGTTAATTCCACAACTTACCGATGGTCCTGGAGAACCTCGTAGACCTGGAGGACCTTGCGGTCCAGGCATTCCTTGAGGGCCGGTGAGTCCCTGATTTCCTTGAGGACCTGGCAATCCACGGTCGCCCTTTTCGCCCGCCAATCCAGTCGTTCCTTGCAGTCCTGCAGGTCCTTCGGGTCCCAGTTTTCCTGGGGGTCCAATTTCTCCGGCAGGTCCTGGTGGTCCTGGCTCACCAGGCAATCCTGGTTCACCTTGCTTTCCGTCGTCTCCGTCCTTTCCTACATCGCCTTTCGGTCCCACAAGTC
Source organism: Anopheles merus (assembly GCF_017562075.2). Taxonomy (NCBI): domain Eukaryota; kingdom Metazoa; phylum Arthropoda; class Insecta; order Diptera; family Culicidae; genus Anopheles; species Anopheles merus. Next base: position 11,128 of record NW_024427948.1, on the reverse strand, counting down.
CCGGCTCACCCGGATTACCCGGGAATCCTGGTGGACCAGCAACTCCCTTCGGTCCTTCCAAGCCTGGCTGCCCTCGTTTGCCTGGAGGACCCGGTGGTCCAGACTTTCCTTCCTCACCCTTCGGTCCGATCGATCCTTTCTCGCCCTCCTTGCCCTCGGGTCCGATTGGTCCAGGAGGTCCTTGTGTACCGGGTTCACCGGCAATTCCCTGCGGCCCAGGAGATCCTGGAGCTCCAGGACCACCCTCAGCACCACGTGGGCCACGACGACCCGGCTCTCCTGGTGGTCCAGCCGGTCCAATCGATCCTGGAGGACCATCGTCACCTCGACCTCCCTTCATACCCGGAGGTCCAGGCATGCCCTGTGGCCCCGCTGGTCCTGGTGATCCAGGCAACCCGGTCGGTCCATCCTCACCCTTCGGTCCAGTGCGTCCAATCTCTCCTGGAGGTCCCTTTTCGCCTTGTGGTCCAACGGCTCCCGGTTCTCCTCGACTTCCTTGTGATCCGGGCGAACCAACGGGTCCCTGAAGGCGGGGAAACAATCGATTTTAGTAACATTATAATGTCCCCTTAAAGTCTTTCTTACTTACCGCTTCACCTTGGGCACCCTTGAAACCCTTCTCGCCCGGCGGGCCCATGTCACCCTTGTCGCCGTCCTCGCCCGGTGGTCCCACAGGGCCAGGCGGTCCAGCTAAACCACGCTGTCCGGGCAAACCGTCTCGTCCGACCGGTCCAACCAGTCCCTGCTCACCCCGCTCACCCTTTGCTCCTCCTGGACCCGGTGGTCCGGGCGGTCCTGGACGTCCTTCCGCTCCGGGAGGACCTTCCTTACCGGGCTCTCCGGGTTGGCCCTTGTCCCCGATTGGCCCCGGCAGTCCGGGTAGTCCGAGCTCTCCCTTTAGACCGGGAAGTCCCGGCATTCCCATCATGCCTCGTTCGCCCGGGAATCCTGGCAGACCCTGACCTCCCTGTGGGCCATTCTTGCCAGGAGGTCCAGGTGGTCCGGACTGTCCTTCCTTGCCAGTGTCGCCTGGTACGCCCGGTTCGCCTGGAAGCCCTGGCAATCCTGGTATACCCGGTTCTCCTACCGGTCCTGGCTCACCCGTCGGTCCTTGCGGCCCTACAACACCGGGAGCACCGATGGGGCCTGGATTTCCGTTTTCACCCTTAAAAATAGCGAATGAGTGAAGTAGACTGAAATTGTGCAGTAAATGACCTTCTTACCGGTGGTCCTCGTTCGCCCGAAGCTCCCGGGGGTCCATCCTTGCCATTATTGCCCGGTGGCCCTGGAAGTCCGATAAAGCCACGCGGTCCTTCCGGTCCTTGCATGCCGATTTCTCCCTGTGCGCCCGGTGAGCCTGGCTGACCGGTGTCACCTTTGGGGCCGGTAGCTCCATCAGCACCGCGTCTTCCGCGGGGTCCTCGGAAACCCTAGCAAAGAGGAGCAACAATCCAATGTTGATGACGATTGATAATGATTCCTTTATTCGAGGGACTACTTACTCTTGGTCCAACTTCGCCACGTTCGCCTTGAAGTCCTGTATTGCCCTGTAAATTAAAAAGAACACGTTTACTTCCAGTCCATTCATTCTTACTTTGGATGTACATCTCTAAGCCCTTCCATCACTTACCCGTTCGCCCTTTTCACCTGGCAGGCCGGCCATCCCGAACGAACCCTTATCGCCCTTGTCGCCCGGCGGTCCTGGATAGCCCGGGAAACCCTGCACGCCCTGCTTGCCCTTGTCGCCGGTCAGTCCCATCATGCCCGTCTCACCGCGCGGTCCCTCGAAACCTTTCGGTCCCTCGGGTCCTTCCGATCCCGGTGCTCCCGTCACTCCAGGATGGCCTCGTTCACCCGGCGTTCCCATATCGCCCTTATCGCCATCGTGTCCCTGCTCACCTTTTTCGCCCTTATCACCGGCAGAGCCTCGTTCACCATCGTCACCCTTCGGCCCCCGGTTGCCCGGGAATCCTATCGGACCCTGAACGCCCTGTGGTCCTACATCACCTTTCGGTCCGGCGATACCTGGATTACCGTCACGACCGGGTGGACCATCAGCTCCGGGAAGTCCGGGCAGGCCCGGTTTTCCATGTGGACCGGGAATGCCCGGTGGTCCAAGATTTCCTTGCGGTCCCGGTGGACCTACCGGGCCGGTAGAACCTGTTTGACCTGGTGCACCCGGTTGACCCTGGGGGCCTGGGTTTCCTTTGGAGCCTGGAATACCTTCAGACCCGGGAAGACCGGGATTCCCCGATGGGCCGGGAAATCCACGTGGACCTGTGAATCCACGCGGTCCTAGTTCACCCGGCATACCGGGCAATCCTGGCGGACCGTCTTCGCCTTGTGCGCCATCGTGTCTTGGCTTCCCTTCTCTCCGGACGCACCCTGTCGACCCCGTTCACCTTTCTCGCCCGGGAAGCCGGGGAGTCCGATAGGGCCTTGCTCGCCCTTGACACCCTGCAGCCCGGTTGCTCCTCGTTCGCCGTCTCGTCCGGATCGGCCACGACGTCCCTCGCGTCCTTTTGCTCCGACACCTCCGCGAGGTCCAATCGGTCCCTAGAAGAAAGACATTTCAAATGCAGTCCATCAAACTGCAGGAAGTGTAATGGAAAACAACTCCTTACCGGTTCACCAACATCGCCCGGTTCTCCTTTGGCACCCTCAGGCCCCGGAGGCCCTACTGACCCTGGCACTCCGGTCAAACCCATTGGACCGTCGGCACCGCGCATCGCCGTCATATGCTGGGACAGCATCTGTCTTAGTGCTTCTGCCTGCGAGTCTGGACCCTTTTCATTGCCGGCTGAGGTCAGTGGCATCATGAACACATGGCCCGGTGGTCCCGGAGGTCCTGATTGTCCGTTCAATCCATCGCGACCCGGATCACCTTTCGGACCAGGTTCTCCCGGTGGTCCACGAGGTCCTCGAATGGTCTTCACACCTCCCACGATGGTAACGGTAGATTGGGCAGGAAATCCAACTGATCGGTCCTTTAGAAAAAAATAAAAAACAAGTCACACTGTATTACAGAACTTCCGCAGAATCGAATTTCCTGAATTACCTCTTCTTCCTCAAACTCTGGACCATAACCATTGCCAGGTTCTGTCCTGGTACGGTTCTCCGTACCATCGCGAGGACTTCCAGTTGGACCTCCAGCACCACTCAATCTTGGATCTCCTCCGGCGGAAGCATCGTACTCTGGATCGGGCAGAGGAAGCACTCCAGGACGCAGCTGATCGTACGCTCCTGGACTAGCGGCAGCAGTTCGATTTCGTGCACCAGTCTCAGCAGTATTCACTCGACTCAGATCGCCACCAAACTCCAGATTGTTGTAGTAGTCATCATCATCTCCAATTACTTCCAAGCCTTCGCCATCACCGTACAGATCAACGAAGTCTCTTCCGGAACCTCCCGAACTAGCGGCTGCAGCCGATGCCTGTTTCGATCGCGAATTTCCTGCACTACTACCACTTCCACCTGCAACGGATACTGACTCTCGCAGTACCTGATCACGAATGCTGGCACCACTCGCTTGTGAGGAAGCCCTTCCACTAGCACTAGAACTAGAGCTAGAGCTGGAACTGCTGCTACTCTGGGTACGACTTGCTGATCCACCTACAGTACCGTTCGATACCGTCCGTGTGCTTTGTATCGTGACGGTGCGTGTTACTGTGGAGGAAGATCCCGAAGACCCACCGGAAGATGTTGAAGCTCCACCGGATCCTCCCAGACAATCTGGAGCATATTTGGTGCAGATGTTGTACGCCTCATCCGGTGTGTTTGCGATCATGAAGAGTTGGAGATCACCCTGGAAATTCAAATTCAATACATTCTACCGATCTTAGTAGTCAGCGGCATCCAAGTAACGCACCGTAAAGAATCCATTCTCCTCGTTCAGCTGCACCCCAGTCAGGATGAGCCCATCGGTCACCAGCTGCACTCCAGGCCTTCGGTTCAGCGGACGCGTAATCTGTGTACCACAGTCCAGGATCAGCGTAACCGAGTTACCCTTCACGCTCACGCCCAACCGGTGCCACCGTCCGTCGTCGATGCTCACACCGAAGCTGACCATGTTCTGGTACTGGTCCTGCTCGTCATCCTCCGGATTGCCGTCGTAGTAGTACAGGGCCACATCCCGCCCAACCATCAACATCAGTATCTCATCCGAATCGCTCGAATACACCGCAAACAGTGGCGCTCGCTCCAGGTTTGGACTGGCCCGTAGCGTAACCAGCAGCGAAAAATCGAGCGGAAACCCATCCGGAAAGCTTTCGATCGTCGGTATGCTGAGCACCGTGTCTTGGTTCATGCTGTAGGCCGGTTCTGGATGGGGCTGGTACTGGTTGCGGCTGCCGTTGCACATCCCGGTCGTGGGGGATACGCCGGACGGAAGGGTCGGCATCCCGAACTGCTCAATCATGTCGACGAGACCATCTGAAGACATTGAAAGGTAAGTGAATATTATTGCATCTACTAAGAACTACTTCCACTACAGGGGTTTTTGGCTTTGGCTAACAACCCCCAATATTTTTGATTATCTCTAAGTTTATTGTGAATTCGTCTAAAGATGAGAGGATTTTTTTCAAAACCCAAATCCCAAACAGTATCATTTCAGTAGTGAAGCCTATGAAGCCTGCATTCGATTTTCCATGGACTAAAGTAAACTTCTATACATTGAATATTCGGCATGAATATTCGATTCATCGAAACTTGCATACTCAAAATAGGATCTTTCATCTTAAACAATAAACAAAACAAACTCTTAATGACAAAAATATGATATCACTTCCATCGAAAATATTTTAAATCGCATATGATCGTTCTAGACATCGTAAATGATTAAAAAACAAAGACCATTTGCACCCAGTAGCGTGACAATTGTCTAAATAAAATTGAAACGATTTTCGAATTGCGATATCGAATAAGGATAAAGCTGTGCGACAGGCTCTGAAAATCGTACAGAGATTAGTGATTGTGTTTTGGGTGTATTTCATTAATAATTTACAACCCGAGCCCGAACCATGTGCATGTGTGCTAGGTTTCCCCATTGTTCAACAATGCAAAACGCAAAGAATTAGCGTGTTTCCTATGTCCAACCCCTTCAACAAAAACGACTAAGCCCTGCTGTTGCGATCCACACTTTTGGTTCATTGTGCAATATTTAAATGCACCCAACAACACCGAGAGAGCCTAACTCTAGCTGACCGAGTTTTGTGAGCTTTTCTTTTTTTTTTTTTGTTAGACTTTTGCGACAATGAGCGTACGTGATGCCGGATTACACTACAGCAAGCAATTTAATACATTCTTCAGCCCCATCGCCCACCGCCCATACAATGTTCCAATGTGTGTGTGGTTTTAAAGTTGTCGATTGTATCGCGCGGCTCCCTTTCGCACTCGATGTAGATTAATTACAACACATGTCCGTGGCCAACGCATGGCGCGTAACAATGTATGGCGGTGCAGTGATGCACATTACACCCATCATCTCCGAACGCAAGACATGGGGACAGTGAAGAGCAATGATTTAAAACCCATAAATTTCCATAAGCCTTCGTTTGCAGCCGTTTTTGCGCTTGGAATCGCGTGTCATTCGCCAACCCCATTGCCGCGTGTGCGTGTGCTGCTGGTGTGTTTACGCAGATTAACAGCGTGGCGTTCCCCAAAGCGTTGACACGGACAGTGCTTATGATGTTGCTGACGGTGCGATTATCATTATGATTACAACGATTACAACGCCTCTGGTGCGGCGGGACGCAAATCAAAGGGATATGGAGTGTGCCGATCGGTCAATAATCGGTTAGGTTTACATGCTTTATCCTACGGTAGTACATGTTAATTTGCACTGACAGCATCTTTAGTCTTTAGTTTATTTGTTTTATTCATTTACTTATTTTAAAATATCAAATGGGCTATTGTTTTGAATATTCCAAAAACTAAATATTTTTTCCGCAGTTCAATCTATCTGCATCATTTTACACATAACGGTGAAGTAACGATTAAAAATCCCTTTATGCTTACAAATTGCATACTTTTAGGCGTATAGCTATAATCATTTTGAACACTAAAGGTTTGCTTCACAATTTTTATCTGAATTTTGTTAGTGTGGGACTCTCTTGACTACTTACCCGTTCGTGGTTCGGCAGCTGCATATGCAACTAGCCCACTAGCAAAACGCCCACGATCAACAGGGGCAACAGTAACGATGGCACCCGCCGCAAACCATACCGCCAGCTTGGGGTGCTCATCGTGTGTCGCTTCCTTCGCCCCCGGGGCCGTTGAAAGGACACGCTGACGTACTGTGGATGCGTCTGCTGCATGTCCTCTATAGCGCCTCGGAACGGAACGAAAAATTCCACTCCTGGCGCATACACACGCAGCCGTTATTTAACGTGATTTTTATTCCTCCCTGTGATTAAACCTGTCAATAGCTTTACGCTTTTCACTTTACTCAAACCGCAAGCACTAACGCACATTTAATTAACGATTAATTTTTGAGGACGTTTACTCGTCAGACATTACATCTCTGTCGCTTCCGGTGTCGGATGATTTCACTGCAGCAAAAGCCAGGGAAAAGGGAAAACAAACTAAGTTAAATTTTTGGTAAAAACACTAAACGAACATTGAAATTTAAATCACAGTAAGATCATTTTATAAAATTGAGAAAATAGTAATCCGTAATGTAGAGCACCGTACGAAACTGTGTCACTAACTGTGTTCCAACACACGTTTTTTTATTTTATCCTTTCCTCTTTGCGTGTTCGCTTCTTGGTCACTTTATCAATCCTGCACACTCAGCGACAGCCTGTTCCCACAATTTCGGCATTAGATATAGCTGGAATATAGGGGCCAACTGTATTCTTATCAACCAGCTTAGTTTGCGTGGCACACTAAAATTAGGCTACCAGTCCAATCTAAGCGCACGCTGTTACACAGGAAAGTGCTTTAGATAAACTTCCGAAGCAACCACACTGCATGGGCACTGAGCACTTTTAGTTTCGCAAACTGATCTCGCTTCAATGCTGTCATTTGGTTTGAGCTGAACTGAGCGCACAACTTTTAACGTTATACAATTTCTAATATTTCAAACACAGCCGAATGTAAAGATGAACCTCTAACTACACAATTGCACCTACTTTTCACGGCACCGGACACTCCGATCTGCAGGCCACGAACAACGATCACCGACTGATCGGAAGTCGGGCTGCGCATGGGCTTTTACTGCGGGTGCGTTATGAAGCTGTTGCTGATTGCGCTGCGTCTTGCGCGACAGCTTGGGACTGTTCTTGCTCTTACTTCTTACGCGCGTAGCTGGAGAAGTGATTACCCGGCAATGGCAATGTGTGTGTGTGTGGTAATGTTTCGGAAATGGTGAAATATAGTACTATTTGTGGAGAAAGAAAGAGAGAGAGAGAGCGAGACACGCACAGATTAGCTGTGAAATGTATAGAATCGCGCTGAGAGATTGATGTTTGGGGACGAACTTGCTAACTAAATTTAAAAAATTGTACCTAAAACCCTTACGACAAAGACAGAAACCAAAATTAAGCGCAGATGTCTTCGGAAATTATAAGAAAATAATCAATTTTCTAATTCTCCAAGCTATGAAACACAAAATTACAGCCTAGTGTGTTGTACTTGTCGCTTAATAAGACTTCTTTATACCAACAACGACATGAAGATTTAACGATTGCACTACATAACACATGTGGCGGCTGAGGAAAGCTTAACATCACAGAGCGCGCGCGTTGGAAAATCTATTAAGCCGTTCCGCAACCGCTAGACGCAGCGCTGACACTGTCATCGTTCAGGCCGCTCGTTCCAAAACCGCCCGACCCGTTCCCCAAGCCCCGAAAGCAATCTGACTGATGGCTTTTGATTAGTTTAACAGATGGGAGCAGATCTTCTGATCGGGTTTCCAGCGTGCGTCGCTGTGGGATTGTTGGCAAATTTCCGAACAAACCCTGTCGCCGTCGACTTGTTCCGTTTGTTCCGCAGCGCAACGGGCACATTCTGCCGGCGGTAGCTAATCCACCTAAAAGCGGGGCAATCGCTTCGTGCTGGAGTATCAACGGCCGGGCAGTGCTTTGTAGCCACGTGTTCGTTGTTTTTCTTTCTTGCTGCTGCTGCCACTTCTTCTCGAGGCGCGGTGTAAGTGAACGTGCGGCGAGGGTACGGTGGGTCTTGTAAATGGTGTGTACGGCGGCGCACTACCACTTGTGAATGGCCCATAATCCGGAGCGGCCAGTTTGTTTGCTTGGGCGAAACATCACGCGTGCAGGATTTGGTGCGACTTTGGGGGCAATTTCGCAAAAATCATTCATTTGCACGATGGGTGTTGCTGAGGATGTTTTTGTTTTATTGTTTTTTTTTTTTTTGTTGTATATTTTGCTTGCACTCGAATGGCACCCACATCTGGGCCCGTTACATTGTTGCAGTGAGACAAACTGTTGCAAATTACGTTTTCAGAGGTTGAACTGACTTAAAAAGACCATTTTTCGAGGGCAAATTGCCTACACACAGGTAAATGCGCCTGAATGGTATGCAATCCGCGTACAAATCACCCCTTACAGAGCAGATTGATCAAAATTATCCCATTTTTACCATGGAATACATGCAAATGACATCATTTTCGCCAGAACAATGTAGCACAAGAGATGAAGCGACAACAACAAAAAAAGGTTTCCTTCTTCATGAAGCTAACTCCCGAACGACTGTCACCCAGCGCTGGGTAATCGAGCACAGCAATTATGTGCCACATGCTCGCCAGCAAATAGAGCGGTGCCAAAGTGGACCTTTGCCGAGGCGCGCAGCTGACGCGTACGAGGTTTTCTTGCCGCGAGAAACGGGCAGATGACAATTCCATTAGCGCAAGCTTCTCCAGCTTCCCGCCCAGTCAGCCTCGCCCGCAACAAATCACTCACTTCCGATTCGCCCCAGAAGCAGGGCGGTCGGGCGGCTGAAGGCTAAATGGCATTTTCCTATTCATCCATTTTGAATATTCATCGAGTGTGATTTCACTTTGTTCCGCAAAGCCGCTGCGCCGTAGTCGGCGATGTCTTCTGCTTTTTTTTTATTTTGTTTGCCTGCCGTTGCTTCACTCTGGTGTGCTGTCACACATATCACTACCACAGCCGGGCGTTGCCCCAGTTCCAGTTGTTTTTTAGTGGGCTTGGTGTGGTGTTGGGATGCCGTGGATCTATATTTTTTACATCCCAAAGCGACGGTTTGGTTGCAGAAGGAAATCAGGAGGAAAATCCTTTCGCGCTGTGTTGGTTGGGTACGGGGCGGCGTACGACATTCGGTATCATCAATATCCTTGCTGGCGCTTTGCTCCGAACGTGACAAATTGTTTACCTTTGATGTCGCACACAGCCCTCTCCTCTGTGTGTGTCATTAGTTGTTCGGGTAGCGGTGGCACACAAAAGGGTGGCCCCCGAAATGGCACCGAAAAGGTATCGAAATGATGGTGTATGTTGTAGGGCTATAGCCATAGCTAGGTAGGAAGGTGCTTTTTATTCTCAATAACTTATCTTCTACCTTATCATTGGCGTGTTCGTTTTTTGCTGGGAAAAGTATTGGAAAATAGGCTGTTTTCCAAACATTCTGAGTCTGAGTTTAAGTTTGCAGTGAATGAGTTTAACTAGGTCATCATAAAGAGCTGATTAAACTCTTTAGAGATTCAACTCTTCATGCTCACTCAAAATGCTTTAAGTAATTAGTGTGCTTAAATAACTCTTTTGAGAGTTTAATTTAATTAATAACTGTTTACTTCGACAGTAGTTTCCATACCTCTTAAGGCCGGGGGACATTGTCCGTACTCGTTAGTGTAGTTTCGATTTTCACTAGCGCATCTGGCGGCGACTGGATGAAGTTTTTTTTTTATCATCGAGGGAATGGTTGTACTGGATCTCAAAATAAAGTATTATTTTCATCATTTTTCGATGTGAAAATGGCTGAAATACTTGCACACATATTCACCTATCAATTACAAAGCTTTTCAGTCCAGCTTAAGTAAAAACCATGGATAAATAACATATTTCCTGAAGTGATTCCAAATTGTTTGGCAAAATGCTTCGGTCAGCCGTCGCCAGATGCGCTAGTAAAAATCAAAATTACAATAGCGAGTACGGACAATGTCCCCCGGCCTTTAGAAAAGGAATAAGGTATTTAAGTATATGCTAAACTTAGACTGCTAGTGAACTTAAATAACACTTTTGAGGGCTAAATCAATCAAAAGTGACTTAAATCCTCACATCGACAGTAGTTTCCAAGACTCTCAGAAAGTGAATTAGGCATTTAAGTATGTGCTGAGTTAAACTACGCTACCGAATAGTCATTCCCATCATTAGCTCATTCGTTCGTTCAATCAACAGGCAGTTCACAAGAGCCTTCCAAATCCTTTCTGATTTGCACTACATGCAGACGATCTACACTCAAACAATTAACCCAATTGATTAGCTCACTTAAAAGAACTGAACGAACTGCACAAGTTTTCGTTCTTTGTTCCCATCTCTACGTGTAATGTTGCTCAATTTGCATTTTAACCAATTTTCATCTCAGGATTTTTTCTCCCTATATAAGTTGTTAGCACGATATCGACCACATGCGTTCTAGACAGGCACCGTATTACATGTATAGTAAATATCGATCTGTCAAGATCAGCTCGATCAAGTACCCACTTTACCCGACAGACAGATGGCGTACTAGGTACACATAAAGGGACGACAGGATTAGCCTGTGTGATAGCTGGATCTCCCAGAACAGGACCAATTAGGAAGCGGTTCCAAAGAACCAATTGCTACACACGTAGCAACATAAGTTCAATATGTATAAGCATAAATTATTGCTTTTTTCGTTTTTTTCCGAAGTAAAAACTACTAATCGTTAACATTTTTGGAATTTAAAGTGGGATCTAGGAAGATAGGACAGCCCTTTTTCCACCATCCCTGCTTTCCATCGGTTACACCTAAAGCTTCCACTTTGCCAAATGACACATTTTAGGACTCGTATCTCTTTCAGTACCAATACCCATTCATCCACCGCATCGGTTCTTCGCCTTTGCCAACCAACGCTGGCTGCTTTTCTGTGTTTATGCTCATCCCTATCCCTTCTTGCTCCCCTTTTCCGCCTT